>NC_133770.1:174850859-174869965 GCF_003597395.2 Chelonoidis abingdonii | reverse complement strand
TGCTTGCTAGCATATATATACCTGCCCCTGGAAATTTCCACTACCTGCGTCTGACGAAGTGGGTATTCACCCACGAAAGCTCACGCTCCAAAACCCCTGTTAGTCTATAAGGTGCCACAGGATTCTCTGCTGCTTTCACTGAGACTAGGACGTGTCCCCCTCATTCCAGAAGGAAATGAACCTTGAACTTGTAGTATCAAGCTAAAATGGGGACTTAGATGAGAGCAAACTGTCTACTACATCCAGAAAAAAGGTAGATGATATTTGGAGAGAACAATGTAAGAGTGAAGCAGGGTTAATTCCTATTCCACACAAGTTTTATTAAGGAGGTATTAAATGTTGTTACTTTTGGTTCCTTCTTTGCCTTGGACTCATGTATGGTTTCAGTGACATGGGTATTTCGTTCCATCTATGCTTTTTTTACCATGGTGACTGCAGTCTCTGCTTTCTGATGCGGACCTTGGCTTGTTATCCATGCTGTTGTGACATAGGACTAAAGCAATGCACTCTGTGAGGGGCTGTCTTGAAGATCTTGAGTGTTGTGATAAGCTTTTCTATTCATTCAGGACTTTACCTGAGACAGGGTGGTAGGGAAGGTTCTATGGTTAAGGGTGACCACATTATTCTTTAGTGTGTTATCTCTGGGTGTATGCATTTTACTGTGTTGGTGGTGGGGGTAAATTTGAGAGATTAGATTGGCAGCATAATAATAAATATAGGATTGTGTTCTTAATTTTTGTAAGTGTCTTGAGGCTCAGGCAATGGGCACATGCCACTTTATAAATATTAATAGCTGATTATTATTATTGTACCATAGTAGCATCCACAAGCCCTAACATCATGGCCTCATTGTGCTAGGCACTGTACATACACACAGTAAGAGATGAGTTAGTCCCTGTCTTGAAGATCATGCACTCTAGGCAGATAAAAAGGACACAAGGTGAGAGACAGGAAGTAATGTTTTCCCCAGTTTATTGGTGGCTAACTGAGGCACAGAGAGATTAGGGGACAGATGTTCAACTGTGCTCAACACCCACAACTGAGGCTAGATTTTCCAGAGCCAATACCAAGCTGCTTTGTTTGAGAATAATGGGATTTACTGCATGCTGAACACTTTTGGAAACCTAGCCACTGAGAGCTGAGCTCTTTTGTAACTTAGGCCATAAATGACAAGTCTAAAGTGACACAGAAAGTCTATGGCAGAGTTAGGAAGTAAACCCTATTTCCTGAGTCCCAATCTTATGTCTTAACAACAATACGATTCTGAACTAGTAAAGAGGGAAACTAGTGGGAGCTAAACCTGAATTGTAGAAACTAATTTAATATACAATATGTAGAAGCAAGGACAGACAGGAAAGAAAAATCTCATCTGCCCCACCCTTTATTAAATATTTATTATTCAAGCCATGAATTGAACACATGCATGCCAGAAAATTACAGCTGTTGGCCAGGCATCGCTGACCCATTTTCAGAATAAGTTACTAAATAGTCTGAGGTAAGATGAGTTAGAAGACAGTCCACAGCAGTTAACATCCAAATTCCCTCACTTCTTTCTTTAGTATGCTCTGAGTTTGGGGTTTCTTTCCCCCTCTCTTTTATCCAATGTCGTCAGCAAAGCTATGGACTGATGAGTCAGTTTAGTCCAAAATCCAGGCAGTTACAGTATGTCTGAGTGATTAACCTGGATGAAGAAATACACCTTCCCAAGTAGTTGGGGGTTTTTTGGGCGGGGGGGGGGAAGGAATCAACAAATTCTGGTATAATTTTGTTTCCAGAATATCTGTACTTTAAAAAAAAAAACTCTTTAGCATCAATATTTATTAAATGTTTCACTAAAAATGGAGCTGAATCACAATGTTCTGGTCTGAATCTGGAGCTCAGTTTTCTCTTGCTGAGCGTGTATATTTGGAAGGACAGCATTATTTGGAGCCAACACTCCAATTTAAGGCCATGTCTACTTTTCACAAAAAAAATGGTATTTTATTCAACGATCTTACAGTATTTGATTTTTCAGATTTTGTTACTGGATTGGTTATCACAATTGCTTTGCATAAATTCTTATACAAGAAACAGTTGATACTCACATACTATAACATCAAAATCTGCTCAAACTTTCCACATCTTAGATTTCATTTCTAGTCATAAGGCTTTCCTTTGTCAATTAAATAAACTTGGTGTTTTTCTCTACAAAAGGTACCAACTAAAAAAATCAAATAACTTCTCATTTGAATTTGTGTTTTAGGAATGCAGGCAAGGCTAGGTATGTGCATGTTGTTTCTTGCTTCTGCAGTTGGTACTTGACAAGTCTGTTAAGGGCAACAAAAATCACACTCTGCCCTTTGAAGTTTTACTTTAAGGAACACACCCTCTGCATTCACTTCTATATAATCAGATACTCAGCAGATTTAGAAGTTATGCATGGAACCTATTCTCGATTCCCAGATGTAAGATTTATAAATAAGCGGCCAAATCCTCAGCTAGTGTAAATTGGTGTAGCTCCCTTGAAGTCAATGGAGTTATACCAATTTACTCCAGCTGAGGATCTCACCCAATCATCCCAGCATCTCTAAATTTCCACCACAAAATATGCTTGAGAGTATTATATTACCCATTATAGGACACTGCCATTCCATAATTTTATAAAAGACAGCACAAGGAATTGGTGATGGATCTAGATAACAAATGTTTTCTGGACAGGGGGTTTTTTTCCGCCCCCAATAGCATTTACTCAGTAGGTGGATAAACTATTGATACATGTCCGTCTTCATTTCGTCTGCATTGCAACAAGCCCTGTAACTGTTTATTGGGAAAGCTTCTGAAGACATTTAAGGTGCTGCACAGTGAATTAACATATTTTATAGTAACATTAAAAAACTGATACCTTGAAAAGAGGAGCTAGGAAATCTGAGAATAGGTCTATAACAACTCATGAGAGAAATCAATTTTTAATTCAATGTAAAATAGAAAGATTCCTATTGGCTTTAAAGGCCTTTGGATTAGGCTACTAGTGATTTGTGACTCTGCGTGAAATGAGATGAAATAATGAGCAGGGATGTGTTGCCTACCTACTGCCAGTGAGAAGTGTACTGAATGAGGAAAAGGCTGTGGCATATCTGTATTTGGATTATACGTTTGCTAAAATGATATGGAAAGGGTTACTGAAAGTCCTTTGAAAGTTCTTCTGCTTTAGATGAAGATTTTTTCCTAAGAATGTTCTGACTAATGAGAGAGAGAAAAGGACTTCTAAATTCAGGCACTTCTCAGTCCCCATGCAAAACACAATTAAAGGGGCTTTGAGCAGAGGATCAAAGAGGGACTGGAAGGGCCTTTTCCGGCCCAAGTGTTTGGTGGGGAGTAGTTGCTAGACACTGATGATCTTACTACAGAAATGGAGCCTCTGTGTGCCCCCTAGAGTGGTTTTGGGCACATGGATCTGCAAAGTGGTAGCTGGACTAGCAACTTGTTCGCTGCTTACCTACTCACTCAGCCCTACCAAATTAATGGCCATGAAAAGCACGCCACAGACCATAAAATCTAGTCTCCCCTCGTGAAATCTGGTCTTTTGTGTGCTTTTACCTTATACTATATAGATTTCACGGGGGGAGACCAGTGTTTCTCAAATTGGGGTTCCTGACCCAAAAGGGCATAGCAGGGAGTTTTCAAGGTTATTTTAGGTGGGGGGTTGCAGTATTGCCACCCTCACTTCTGCCCTGCTGCCTTCAGAGCTGGATGGCCAGAGAGCGGTGGCTGTTGGCCAGGTGCCCAGCTCCGAAGGCAGCGCCCCACCAGCAGCAGCACAGAAATAAGGGTGGCAATACTATACCATGCCACCCTTACTTCTGCGTTGCTGCCTTCATTGCTGGGCAGCTTCAGAGTGGCAGCTGCTGACTGAGGGCCCAACTCTGCAGCAGCAGTGCAGAAGTAAGGGCAGCGATACCACACCATGCCATCCTTACTTCTGCGCTGCTGCTGATGGCAGCTCTGCCTTCAGAGCTGGGCTCCTGGCCAACAGCTACTGGTGAGCTTTGAAGGCAGTTCCGCCGCCAGCAGCAACACAGAAGTAAGAGTAGCAGTACTGCAACCCTCCCTACAATACCTTTGTGGCAACCACACAACTCCTTTTTGGGTCAAGATCCCTACAATTACAACACTTTGGATTTTAGATTTTAATAGCTCAAATCTTGAAATTTATTATTTTAAAAATCCCATGACTGTGAAATTGACCAAAATGGACCCTGAATTTGATAGGGCCCTACCCATAATGATACATTCCTACTACTCCAGTATATTGGCTTGCAGAGACCCTCATGGCCTCTCCATGCTTACACACTTCCCAGCAGATACCCAAATTCTACTTAAGCCCTTTTGTACCCATGGAGCGGAGGGCAGATTTAGGCCCTTATTCCTTAAGATACCTGCTTCAAGGAATCAACACAATATGTACTAGTTTGAAAGAAAAATGGTTCAAAGGGTTCATAGTAGAGCCAAGAATCTGGTTCATTTCTTTTCCCATTTATTCCCAACTCAGTCATTCCAAAAAGTTTCCTTTGCAGTCATAAAGGTTAGAAATGTTTTGGGGTTTTTTAATTAAAATTTAAATTCTGCAGAAACTGATGAGGTAGCAGAGCAGTGTTAGGACAGTGTGCCATCTCCTACTGGCTCCTATCGGGACTCTGTTCTGAAACAGCTTAGGTAGTTATCGCACTGCATGCTTCAATGGTACAATTTTTCTTCCATAATTTGTCTAGAGGGATTTGGTTATCTATTTATGGAAAGACTAAGTGGACATGATTGTCTTTCTGTTTGCAGCTGTATTCCTATACATCTTAAGGTTGTGGTATTATGATAAGAATGTGGACTCTGGTTTGCACTGAAGGCAGAACCCCACAAACAAGATTTTGCTAGATTTGTAGATTCATAGATTTTAAAGCCAGAAAAAATCCTTATAATCATCTAATCTGACCTCCTGCATAACACCAGTCACAGAATCTTACCCAGTAATTTCTGCATCAAGCCCAGAATTTCTGTTTGAGCTTTTAGAAAGATATAAAGTCTTGACTGCAAGTAACAGAGAATCCACCATGTCCCTAGATAAGTGTTTCCAATGGTTCTACAGGTCATCAAAATATTAAATGAGAGTAATGTGAAACAGGTTTTATAAATATGCATTTTAAACCAGAAAAATGCTTTTTGTAGAAACTGAAGCCTCACTTCTAGTCTCTGTGAAGTGCTCCCAACTGAATAAGAGAAGCTAGTAAAGATAATTTAAAAGAAAAAGAGACAAGAGACTGCACTTAACTGAACAATGTACACTACAGAATCCACATGGTAGAGGAGTCAGCAGCTGTGGTTGACAAAATCTTTCTAACTGAATACCCCAAATGAGCAACAATGAATCAACTCGGACATTACTCAAGTATGCATCAGCGGTGACACCACAAAATATAAGAATCCTACTATTAACTCAATTGTACAGAGTTGTTTAGATTACACTGCTCTACAGCCAAAATGCTTCTGAAATAAATGTAGTCAAACTTTACTAATTCTGGGTCACTGAGAATGAAAATGATGCTTAAAATTGTTGATTGGCTCTAGTCTAGCTGTTGGGCTCCAGACTACAGCAGTGGAATCTCCTGGCAGGTGATGTTAGGGTTTCCATGTTCCGTGACCGTCAAAAGGATCTTGTCCCATTCTTCTTCATGGAAGGTGATCTTGTAGCCTGCAACAACATCGATGGTGTGATGGCAGCCCTCAACATCGTTCACGATCCAGAAGAGTGGAGACTGTTCATTGATTCATCGAAGACGAGTCTTAAAGCTGTTTTGCTGCATAATGGCAATGTTTTGCCATCAATTCCAGTTGGTCATGCAGTCCATATGAAGGAAACCTATGACAACATGAAACAACTTTTGAGGTGCATAAACTATGACCAACATCAGTGGCAGCTTTGTGGCGATTTGAAGGTTGTTGCTCTCTTGCTTGGTCTGCAGACTGGATACACAAAGTACTGCTGTTTTCTCTGCGAATGGTATAGTCGTGCAAGAGATTCCCACTACATCAAGAAAGATTGGCCACTCCGACAGTCATTGGAGCCTGGGAGGAAAAGTGTTCAGCATCCACCACTTGTTGAATCAAGGAAGATTTTGTTACCACCCTTACACATCAAGCTGGGTCTGATGAAGAACTTTGTCAAGGCCATTGACAAAACACAAGCAGCTTTCAAGTACCTCCGTGGAAAATTTCCAAGGTTAAGTGAAGCTAAGATAAAGGAAGGTGTCTTTGTTGGTCCTCAGATTTGTGAACTTCTTCGAGATGATGCATTTGACCATGCACTGCGTGGCAAGGAAAAGACGGCATGGAAAGCCTTCCAGTTAGTGGCAATAAATTTTCTCGGAAACAACAAGGCAGACAACTACAGGTTGTTGGTGGAAAACCTCCTCAAGGCATACAAAAGCCTTGGTTGCAACATGTCACTAAAGATACATTTTTTGCACTCTCATCTAGATTTTTTTCCACCGAACTGCAGAGCAGTGAGCGACGAGCACGGCGAGCGATTTCACCAGGACATTGCAACAATGGAGAAACGCTATCAGGGCAAATGGAGCCCATCAATGCTTGCAGACTATTGCTGGACAGTGACAAGAGATGCTCCATTTAATGAATACAAGAGACAAGCCAAGAAGCGCCGAGTAGACACTGAATAGGACTAAACTATGTACATAATAGTTTGCCTTTTGTTTCATAATAAATTTTATTTATATAACCCTTTTGCTGATTTTTAAAGTGTTACATAAACAGGACAGGTGAAATATTATCATGTAAAGCAACCATAAAGACATGAAAAGACCTAGGTTTACAATTTATGATTAAAACTCTACTATCTACACAATATACATAGACATAAAATGTAAAAACTTAAATATCTTAGAAACAGTAGCCAATCGGTTGTTTTAATTGTCATATTTGAATTCAGCACATCAAAATACATAATAAATACCAATTTTATCTCTGAAGCAGACGACTTCTCAAAAATTGTAGACCAGTGTTATTTGTATGAAGCAGTATGAAAAGGAGGCTTGAATTAATTTTTTGAAGTGAATCTAGTAAGAACTGCAGAAAGAAAAATGAAACTCCAGAAAACATGATCTTCTCCAAACAATGTGCCTCTTCACATTTCTAGAGGAACTACCCCTTGGAGCAATCAGAAAGTTCAGTCTCTATCCCAGTTTTGTTCTTGGCCTTTCTATAAAGATTTCCACTGAGCAGAGCCAGTGCTAGGCCTAAACAGACTCTGCAATTGCTTAGTGCCACAAGCAGCTTGGGGGGGGGGATGGCTATTCACTTTTTATTATGTGTTCTGTGGGAGGGGGCCCAAAAATATTCCTAATTAGGGCCCCAATGGGCTAGTACTAGCCCTGCCAATAAGGGTGCCAATTAGTGCCAACTGAGAGACAAATTTGTGATGAGGAATTGGTTGCAGATCACCAAACTCACTTCATATAGGCCAAGCAACTATCAGGTAGTAAGGTTCAGGCCCCTATTGCACTCGGCACTGGACAAACGTGCAGGAAAATCCTGGCCTATGGAGTTTACAAGCTAAACAAAAAGAGCTAAACTTTTTGTGGCTGCATTCTGTCAAAAGATCACATGAAGATCTGCACAACATTCCTTAACTCCTGATTTGTATTTATCTATTCAACCTCTTTTACTGATGTTCTGGACTAAATTCAGTCCTTAATCACTTCTGCGTAAAACTCCATTAACTGTAGTGGAGATACTCTGAATTTATACAGGTATAATTTCACTGGTATTATATCAGGGATGAATTTGACCCACTGACACTTGTTTAAACTTACTAAAGAAAGGGGTTAATTCCACTTGTTTATAGCTTTGATTCTTTTTTCTTTCTCATCCTCAGGTAACATTGATTTACTGCCTACAAAGATTTACTATGCTTTTTTCGTTTTAAAATTGACATACAGTAGTACTATTATCCTACAATAGCTGTTGTGTCTCTAGCATGAAAATTTGAGTAAAGAGTCATTGAAAATATAATACCTTGTGAAATGCGTTGATGAAAGAAATTAAACAGCCCACATTTCCTTTACAGTTTAGCATTTCACACTCGGGGTAAAATATTTCTCACACACATATGAATCAAAGCCAAATCTTGTATTTTTGAGGCAAAGGTATAATATTACAAGGTTAGTTTCTCATCACAATCATTTGCTGAAACATTTTCATATTTTGGCCTGCACATGCTTATAAACTGGAGCAGTAGCTGAACCCAGAAGTCCAGGGGAAAAAAGTGTGTGCCGTCAACCCAAAATGGCAATTTTTCTTTTTCCTCACCTAAAGGGAAAAAATTTAAAAAAATTGTTGCAGGTCAAATGAAACGTTTCCCTTCAGATTAAATTGCCCAAAAAAAAAAAAAAAAAGTCATTTCAAAATGAAAAGTCAAAATGTTTCATTTAGAATATTTCTCAGAAAAAAAATCATTTTTTTTCTGTCAGAACTTTTTACTGAATTCTACTTGAACTCATGAACAGTTTCAGTTGACCCAAAACTGCATTTTTCAATTAATAAAATATTTGCCAAAAAAGTCACCTAGCTCTATTACAGACAAAAAAAGTTCAAGTAGTAGTACATTCAAAATACAAACACAACTCAGCTAAACACTGCTAAGGCAGCGACAACTCCAAAGAAATGCACAATTCACGCCAAAATATAGGCAATAACACCTTCATTGTATAGACACAGTGGGGCCTATTGTAATAGTCGTGGAAGACATCTGTATGGCTATTTTAGAGTTTTATACTACCACCTGTCACCACAGTAGTGAGTGCTCGCCAAGGCTATGTACACACTACAGATCACGTTGGTATAAATTATGTCTCTCAGGGGTGTGAATAAGCCACCCACCTATGCAAGTTACATCCACCTAAGCGCCGGGGTGGACAGTGCTATGTCAGCAGGAGAGTTTTTCCCATCAACATAGCTACCATGGTTTTCAGGGGATGGAATAAATAAATCAATGGTAGAGTTCTCTCTCATTGGCTTAGAGCATCTGCACTAGCAGCACCACAGAGTGCAGCTACGCCACTGTAAGCTCTGTAGTGTAGCCATAGCCCAAGTAAAATGGATTAGCAGCACTGCAGCAAAGTCTCTAACAGACTTCATGGAATCTTTGGCTGTACTCTCTTTTTAAGGTATAAGGTTTGGAGTAAGGTTGGTGGTGGGTTGGTTTGGGAGGGATTAAATGTGGTGGAGTTGCGAGCAGGTAGAAGAGGTATTACTGTGAGCATCGTTCCTGTTATGGTATGAAAGTTTTGCCAAAGAGGAAGATTTTTTTAGCATCTTCTAAAGACAGACTTTTAGATTCAGATATTCTGGCATCTTTTTAGTGGTAGTGGTTGCGTCGGTGGAGAACGTGATATACAGTTAAAAGCAGCAAAGAATCCTGTGGCACCTTATAGACTAACAGACGTTTTGGAGCATGAGCTTTCGTGGGTGAATACCCACTTCATCAGATGCATGTAGTGGAAATTTCCAGGGGCAGGTATATATATGCAAGCAAGAAACGAGTTAAGGTCAATCAGGGAGGATGAGGCGCTGTGTCTAAGCATGACATGGGACAAAACCAAGGGAGAAAAACTGGGTTTTGTAATGTGGCAAAGCATTCCACAGTTTTTGTTATCCTGAACTGATGGTGCAAATTGCAGATAACTAGCCAGCATCTCTCTTGAAAGTCTGGTCCCTGAAGGTTTTTGCGGCAATGGTCACCTTAAGATTTGCTATATGGTGTGACCAGGAGGTTTGAAGTGTTTCCACAGGTTTTGTATTTGGCCAGTCCTAATATCCTCATTGTGTCCATGTATCTTTTGTCCGTAAGGAGACGTCAGTTTCCGTGTACCAGTAGCCAGAGGGCATTGCGGGCATAATATCGTATATAGCATGGTGGACGGCAGGTGAAATGAACCGATATGCGTGCTTGATGCTGTTAGGTCTGTGATGGTGTCGGCTGGTGGTAGAAGTGGGCAGAAGTTGCATCAGGTCGTTGATGATAGGTTCTGAGCTTAGAGTACTCGTGGTTGGTGTGCGCTGCTGGTCGAGAATTATTCTTCAGTTGGCAGTGTCCTGTGGCGAGGACGGCCTGCACTCAAGGCCTGATGAACTAACCAGTTATCTTCTACGCTCTTGCATAATATCCCGCCCGAAATTCCACACACCACCGACGAAAGTGGGTATTCACCTACGAAAGCTCATGCTCCAAAACGTCTGTTAGTCTACAAGGTGCCACAGGATTCTTTGCTGCTTTTACAGATCCAGACTAACACGGCTACCCCTCTGATACATGATATACAGTTGGATATCAGCATGTTATTAGACCTTAGAGCAAGTCAGTGTCAGAGCTGGAGTCAGAACTCAGGAGTTCCTATTGACTTTCAGCTTCAACTACACTGTGGTATCTAAGATAATAGATATTTTATATTCTAAAAATAGGGAAATGCTACACTGTGTTAGACACTTGGGCCACTGTAAATTGTCATGGTATCATCTGACTATCGAACTGGGGCACAGATGAAGTTAGTTAGCACACTTGCTTGCACACAGATGTATGATCACCACCAAGTGGCTCTTAACAAACTCCAAATGGCCGCAACAGCTGCCAGGTTTTGGGCGGCTCCACCTGTACATTACATGCAAAACATTTAATGTGATAATGTTCATATAACCACAACCATCAGCTTGTATTGGCAGAAATAGGACATAACTTGCACAAAACTTGGCCCTTGTGGGTAGGGGAGGTGAGAGGGTGTAGAGGGGTACTAGAGATGGGTTCTGGGTAGGGTGACCAGACAGTAAGTATGAAAAATCGGGACATGGGGTAGGGGATAATAGGAGCCTATATAAGAGAGAACTCCCCAAAATCGGGACTGTCCCTATAAAATCGGGGCATCTGGTCACCCTAGTTCTGGGTGCAAGGAAGTTTAGACAGAAGGGTGCTTGAATAGGAAGGAATGGTGGGAACTTTGCTAAGTATGTTTGCTCTGTGCCTGGGACTGCTGGTGGGGGGATGAGGACTGCAGCATATGAGGCACCTAGGCACATAGGTGGGGAGGTGCTTGATAGGAGCTGACAGAAGGATGAGAGTGACCAAGATCAATACTGGGCCATTCCTCTGATGGTGCTGATTCTGGTGCTGCCACTGCCATTGCTTCATCACCCCCATCTTCTCCTTCTCTGTGATCTAGCTGTGCGAGCAGCCAGAGAAAAGGCAGAGAGCTGCTTGCTCAGTAGGTGTCACTCCAGCATCACACAATAGCAAGGCACAATTGCAGGCGAATGGCTGTTGATTTTCTGAAGTTCAGCTGGATGTGATAGAACCAGATGTGTAACTGTTAGAGCTGGGTGGGAAATAGCATTCCCGTGCCATGAGAGTTTACAAAATTTTGAAATCTTTTCCTGTCCTGAACTGGGATGACAAGTTGAAATCTCAAAAATGTTTGCAAACCAAGAATCTGAAAGAAAAAAAAAATCCGATTGGATGAATCAAAACAGTTTGTTTCAATTTGTTTTGATTTTGACCTTTTTTAGTATACATTAATTAAAATTTTAAACAAAAATATCATTTTGAACTGGAAAACAAACTTTTCATTTTGAAAATGTTGACCTTGTTTCAACCGTTTCTAAACTTTTTTTTTCAAAAAAAATGTATAGTGGAAGATTCGTTGAAACCAATCTTTTCGCATGAATAGTTTGACAAATCAGCATTGTCCAGTGAAAAAAACAACTGTGACACAAGATGCATAACATGTTACAGCCACCTCTTGCTGTCTTACTTTTTTCTTTTTTGCACAATAGATTTAGGGCTTGACAGAATTTATTTTAAAGATTCTTCATGATATTAAGGTACAAAAGTAGAAAGTGATCAAACGGCTTTTTAAAAATCAAAATATTGATGAGCCTGGCCCGCTGTGTGATATATACATATATAAACTGAACAGCAAAATATGATGGTGTTTGACCACAAGATGGCACCATTACAATACAAGAGGCATAGAGGGAAAGAGATTTGATTGCTTTAAAAAACACTATAGGATAATAAGACTTGATCTATCTAAAGCAACCAGCCATATCCTCAGGACCTTACTTTATTTTTACTCAGTACTTACTGGGACAATGGGAGGTTGCCTAAATAAGGATTGAGTGAAAAATAAGCATGTCAGTATTTGGCTCAACAGCGGCAAAGGAATAAAGAGTAATGATCCATAGGCACATTTACAAAAATACTGCAGTGGAGCAAATAAAACAAAACCTGATGTTTGTGGATGAAATAAATACTCTAAAACTATTTAAATGCAAAATTATTTTAAATGTGTATTTGTTACTGAATTTTTAAGGCTCTGAAATACGTTAATACATGGATGAGTAGACAATTATTTTAAAAAAATGCACAGGGAAAATGCACACTGACAATCACATTTTCAAAACAGGCCCTCTAATTTTGCATGAATGATTCTGCTGGCAGAGTCATTGCTATGTGCAAATGATAGACTCCATGTCTGAAAACAGGATATATGTGCGCAAATGAAAGGCCAGTGCCATTTGTAGCTGCAGAGTTGATCACTGGCATGCCCCAGTGATTGTGTATAACTTAGAGATCAGTTTAGGCCCTTTGAAAATGTTGCCTTAAGTGTTAAACAGTCCCTGTTTTCACTGCCTAAAACCAACATCTCACTCTCTGTTATGAGCATAGTTTCTTTACCCTGGAATGAAAGTCTGTAGCTTTTGTATTAGAAATTCTCCACTCTCACCTGCCGAACCTCACTCCCGAGAGCAGTGGTTTTCAAACTTTTTTTCTGGTAACCCAGTTGAAGAAAATTGTTGATACCCGAGACCCAGTGGAGCTGAGCATGAGGGGTTTGGGGTGCAGGAGGGGTCTTTGGGTTTGGGGGAGTCTCAGGGCTGGAGCAAGGGACTGCGGCGCAGGGTTGGGGCATAAGCTTACCTTGCGTGGCTCCTGGTCAGCGGCGCAGCTGGGGTGCAGAGGCAGGCTTCCTGCCTGTCCTAGCATCGTGGACCATGCTGTGCCCCCCAAAGCAACCAACAGCAGGTCCGGCTCCTAGGTGGAGGCGCACAAGCGGCTCCATTTAGCTCTTGCCTGCAGGCACCGCCACCCACCACCCCAGCGCCCATTGTCCGGGAATGAGTACTAGTCAAACCATGGGGCAAGGTTTTTATAACATATATTTTCTTTGTTTTAAAACAGCTCCCTAGTTTGCTCTTTGCTGCCCAGGAAGGGGACTCAAAGACAAAGAACACTATTGAGATCAGGACCATATCCCTCCAATTGTACCAGGTAGTACTTGGCATTAATACCACAGAAACAAGCCTTTGAAAGTGGCATGAGCAGGCCAGAGCTGGGATGCAACAGGACATCAGAACATCCATAGGATGAGCAATCTACTGGCTGATCCACAAGAAATCAAAGCTTCCTTAGCCCCATCATGAAGCTCACAGTCATTGGGGATCCTCCCCACCCCTGAGATGCCAACCTTCCTTAATTGTCCATAATCAAGCCGATTTTGCAGTAATTATGAAATTACCAATTCAAGCTTAAATCTATTAATTTTGAAAGCACACACATATCACATATATATGATCTGGTCACTCACCATCACTTGGGTCCAACAAACACAGCAAATAGCACTGTAGCTGAGGAGGCATTTTTCTCCACCAGCCCATGGCACACATGCAGACTGGACAGTGAGGATCTGATAGGAGGAAAGCTGCTGTGATTTTTCAATGGGTTGGTGTGCTGCTGGATTGCCGCTCAAACCACAGACTGGGTGTTATGCTCTAACTGCCCCATGTGGACCCTGCTGGACTGGCCAAGGTAAATAAGGGCCCTATACAGCATAAAAGGGCATCTTTGCTAGAGCCAATCTTCCCTTTCTCCCTGTTTGGAGGTGGGTGTGAGAGGATCATGAGTGCAATGAGGGGAGAGCCCAGGGGACCCAGTTCTCCTGCCTTTGGCCATAGACAGAGAGGGGAGGGGAGGGGGTGAGAGAGAGGGGAGAATGGAGGGATGAGGAGGAGAGGGGGTGAGAGAGAGGTCCAGGCAACCTCTAATTCCTTCCAAAGCTTTTTCATAAACATCCCTAAAAATCTCAGAGAAAAGCTGGCATTTCTGCCACCCGTATGGCAGGAGATGTGCCTACAGGATCAGACGGCTCTTGGAAAAGTGGCCCTTCCATGCTTTAATAGTGTCTTCAAAAGGTTCTTAGACCCCTATTGACCCTAGAGAACAAATTAACATTGTTTTGGCCCAGATTTGGTTTTGATTCTGCACATCTTTGTTGAGGGTGGCTTGCGGCTTTGGTCTTTTAGAAAGTAATGGAAGATAGAACCTGTTTTGACAAAGGGCAAAAGTTTGCAAGAATGCCGTCAGACATCTGGAGAGTATGATAAGCTATTTAAAATAAATAATAATAATAATAATTAATTAATAATTGTGATAAAATTGCAAGAGCTAGTAACACTGAAAATGTCCTAAGGAGGCAGGCAGAAGAGCAGGGATGGTGCAGCGAGCACACATTCCTTCTGTACAGGGAGTTGTGGGCGGGATTGTGCCTCCTCAGGCTCCACCCCACCATAAATGTTGGTCAGGCGGGGGTGAAAGTGAGCTGGTATGGAGTACTGGTAAAAAGCCAGTACCAGCCCATATGCAGCCGACATTAAAGTGCTGCCCCTTTCTTCCCCATCGGCGGCCCTGCCAGTAGGGACCCTACCAGCTGGGCCACCAGCCAAGGGGGAGAGGCAAAAGGGGCAGCGACGTTAAAGCACTGCCACGGAAAATGACCCTTCTTAAAGCGCTGCCGCGGCAGTACTTTAACGTCATTGCCCCTTCTTCCTACTCCCCGCGGCCGCCGACATGGGGAGTAATAGGGGCTGCTGCCCAGGGCCAGGATTTAAAAGCGCCCGGGGCTCCCGGCCACTGCTGATACTGCAGGACCTTATACAGATGGTTTGTGTAATGGTACCACGATAGAAGTGGGGATGCCCTATGGTGAAATGAAGGGTTTCAAGGTAAAGGTTGGGCTCCACCAGGGATCAGCGCTTAGTCCATTCTTATTCAAAATTGTGCTGGACTTCTTAAGTAAGCAAATCCTAATGACAGGTGGTATGAAGTTGATCTGTGCACTAGGGCTGATAGTGAGGAAGATTTGGTCCAGGCAACTGATGCCTCAAACAGGCATTTAATAAACTATGGCCTCATAAAGAAAACTAAAGTCATATGGAAGACTAGTGCAAAACCAAGACAGATTAATGTTGACATCAAAGGCCAGTGCCTAAATCAGATTTCTGAGTTTAAGTCCCTTGGGGGCTTGCTAGCTGCTAAAGCAGAAATTGACAAACAGCTGCAAGTAAGGCTGCTGAGTGCAGGGAAAGTCTGGTGCAAGATAAGTAGAGTGACGGAAGATAAACTGATGCCCAGACTACTTAAGGGACAACTATAAAACCACGATATGACCAGCTCTTCTGTATGGATCAGTGACATAGGCAACCAGAGGCACTTGAAATGACCAGAAGCCATTGAAATTAGATGTTTGAGAACAGTGAGGGAGTGACTGCACTGGACCAGATGCAGAATGATGTCATCAGGAGTGAGACTAAGGTTTCCAGTATCATTTAGATGGTCCAAGACAGGAGGCTGACATGGTACAGGCAGATGGACAGATGAAGGAAATCTTATTAGGGAGGCATTTGAGACTAGAGTTCATGGATGGAAAACAAGGGGATGGCCAAGAAAATGGTAGATAGACTGTAAAGGAGGACCAAGTGAATATGGAGTGAGTATTAGACTGGCAAGCCAGGAAAAGACTGATCCAGTGACCCAACGCCAGCTAGCTGGGAAAAGGGAAGATAAGAAGGATCTTTAAGAGGCTTACTGGTCTTTCTGGAGGTGTTTATGTATTCTATGGTTCAAATCTGTGGAAGCAGATTGTCTTTCCAGGGCTGCATAAGAATGTTTGATATGACTGGAGAGACAATTGTCACTTATATGCCCGTGTGTGTCATGACTTCCCCAAATGTTTTAGACTTATGATTGAGTTAAATACCTAATAGCTAATTAGAATGTTACAAATACAAATTTTAAAATCATAGATACAGATGAAACAACTAGAGGCCTTAGTGACAGAAACATTTCACTGGAAGTAGTAATGATCTAAGCAGTATCTGACAGTCAGAGCTTAGATCATCCAATACGTCTACACTCCACACCTTCAAAGTTATCATGCTGCTGGTTTAAAAACTAGACAGTGGATTCCTTTGCAGGCAGTCAGCGCAGCTATTAATTTGGTCAGAGGTGTTTCAGTAATTTTGTTACTGAAGTGTTGATATACCCTTAACAACTATACTTCTCCCATCCTTCCAACCCTGCTGTCTGCTCAAATGCTCCTCTAAGCAGAAACTTTGCCTCCTTAGTTCAGTCAATATAATATTCATGTTTGTACCACCACTTATGTTTTCCTAGGTGCCAAATGACCTCTCTCCTCTTTCAAATATCTCTTTAAAACCCACTTTTTTATCTTAGCCTGAGAGTGCTGTCTCCTCTCTCTTCCCACTTTTGCATTTACCATTTTTTATTTGTAATTGTCTCAATTAGATACCATTGGCCCAGAGAACCATGTTTTCTTTCATACTTGTAAAGTTCTGTGTACACATCAAGCATTCTATAAATAAATATTAACCAGCAATCATTGTTGGCATTGCTATCATAAAGATAGCAATTAAATAAATATATCAATAATTGGGATACTATTTGAAGACAGAAAAATTGCTTGTTGTAAAATTATCCATTTGATATTCTCAAACTTTAGAAAATCACCTAATAATTTTGTTTAAATTCCTATGAAGTGGGGGGAGGGGAGATATGAATTAACAGAACAGTTCTTGAAATACTCATTGTGACATTAATGCAATTATACTAATATCAGGAAAGATAAAATATGACACTAATTTAGCACTAGTAGGTTGACGTTTCAAAATCGGTTTATGATTTGAAACTTGCTATGAGTCATTTCCTCTACTATGGAGAATACCGTATTAGCTTCTATTTCATTAGTACAGCTCAGGGAAGTGACTGCTCCCAACCAAAACAGAATTCAAGAACTGGTTTTGTAAATAAACAGCATTAATCACTCATGGTACATACAAATCAGATGATGTGAAAGCCAGAGGCAATCCTTCCAAAAAAAAATAAAGCAATTTTTGGGGATGGGAGGAAGGAGTTTCCTTAAATCAAAACTAATAGTGCACTAGCTGATTAACATGGGATTCTATGGCAAGAGTCTGGCAATCATAATTTAAAATTAGTATAGATTCAAATAATTTAAAAATCAGCTGTGAAACCCTTATGTTTTTACTATGTTCTCATGTGGATACAAATCCCACTGAATTGAATGAGTTCTGCCTGAGTAAAAGTTTGAGGATTCAACCTCAGGTTCTCAAACAGTATTATATTGACTCAATACTTCATTTTTCACACCCTTCAATACTGACAATTTCTGCCCAAATTCACAGACAAGGTGGATGAGGTAGCATTATTTACTGGACTAGCTTCTGGTTGTATATAAAGATCAAAGGGCTATAGACGGTGAGACCACTGAGGATATTTTGTTTCTTACATTTGCTTAGGAGGTAGATGTCACTGTTAAGTTTTGCTTCTTTTTTCTTCACGTTGTGGAATTTCCATGTTAGATGGTAATGTTCATTATCTCCAATGTTGTATGCAATAGCAGAGTATCCATGTCAGACCAAGGAAACACAGAGGTCAGGTGTGCGAGATAATATATTTTATTGGACCATAAAAGACATTACCTCACTGTCTCTGCAATATGCTGGGAGCAACAAGGCTGTAACACTGCATGAAAATTCACAGCTAACAGCATACTACAGAAGTACTGTTGCTAAGCCACAATTCTTCTGTCATATACAGAAAAGCTTGTTTCCTTATAGGCTACTAAGACTGGGAGTTCAGAGAGGCAGGGGTCTAGCCTGGTCTCCATAGACCAGATCCGCTAAGGCACCTATTGATTTCAATGGGAGTTGGGAACCTTAATATCTGTGGGGATTTGAGCCTCTCTTAGGCTTACCAGTCTTCCAGGCATATCCTGGAGTCTCCAATAATTAAATATTAATCTTTTAATCAAAGATTATGTGATATGATGAAACCTCCAGGAATACCTCCAAGGAAAACTGGCAACCCTAGCCTCTCTCAGTTTAGCAGGAACTTGGGAGTGCAGATGGGTCAGTTTTAGTTCTGATCCATGAGCCTACACAAAAGCCCCAAGCACTAAGATTTCATAGCACCCACCACTGTGCTTGGCGCTGTATGTCCAAACAGAAAACCCTGGCGCCAAATTGGAAGTGGTTTACAGACCAATTTTAAACATCGGCTGATTATGGGGGATCACATAAAGTTCGAAAGAGTGGGACGCTCCCAGTGCCCCAGCCGTGCACGGCGCTGTGCGTGCAGCAAAAGTCAGTCCAGGACTCAAGGGCTCACATCCAGGCTGAGACCGGCGGACACTGGCAGGGCCATTCCTAGGCCCCTTAATCGGGGACCGCGAGGCGCGCACCGCGCGCCCTCACTGGTAGGCAGGCAGCCGGCTCTGACCCGCCGTACCTCGGCGTCCCGTGGACCAGTGGGCGGGGCTCCTCCTGCGCATAACGTCCCCACGCCCTGCCAGCCTCCATCTGGGGAGAGGCTGCGTGACGTCACGCGAAGTCACGCGGGCGATGGGCGGAAGCGGAAGCGGAAGCGGAGAGGGGTCCCGGCGGCGTTTTGGACTCGGAAGTAGCGCGGGGTCCGGGCAGTGGGTTCTGTAGCGGGGAGCAGCTCCAGAGACCGGACACAGCGCGGCAGCGGCGTCCTCCACCATGGCCGCGACATCCAACCTACAGGTGGAGACGGGCGGAGCCGGGGCCCCGCCCAGAGCGTCCAGCTGGGGGAGGGGGTGTCGAGGCGGAGGGAGGGAAGAGAGTGGGTGTCGGGACCCCCGGGGTGTCTGGGGTGGGGGAAGAGGAAGCGGGGG
>NC_133770.1:174837231-174850840 GCF_003597395.2 Chelonoidis abingdonii | reverse complement strand
CGGGGCATGGGGTGGGGGGGAGAGAGGGTGGGTGTCGGAGCTGAGGGGAGCGGCCGTGGGGAGGTGTCTGGCCCCTGGGTGTTGGAGCTTCCATAGTGCGTCTCCGAAATGTCTGAGGCTCCCGGCACCCGGTGGGACGGCTTCTGTCCTGTGTCTTGAGGTTCGTCTCGAGTCCGATAAAAAGCCGGAGGGGGGGGGGCGTTGCTTTAAACCGTGTCTCTTTAGCCGCTTTTCCCAACCTCTCGCCAATTCCAACTGTTAGAAGGGGCAATTTACACTTGGTAGGTGACCAGGACTATCTTAATCCAGCCAATATATGTTAAAGCAGGGATTCTCAAACTGGGGGTCGGGACCCCTCAGGGGGTCGCAAAGTAATTACATGGGGGGTCTCGAGCTGTCAGCCTCCACCCCAAACCCTGCTTTGCCACCAACTTTTATAATGGTGTTAAATATATAAAAAAATGTTTTTAATGTATATGGAGGGATCACGAGTACAAAAGTCTGAGAACCCCGTGTTAAAGCATCTCTTGTCCTGTCTACATTAAGACTTTAAAATACTTTGGTTTATTTGTTTTAAAAATGCACCTTCCATCAGAGTTTAAACAAATTGTCAAAAGCAGATATAATGTGTCTGCGCTGGTTGGGGGTTTATCCCCTCTGTCCATTTTCCAGTAGTGTCCTGGTTCAGTGGCTATGTACACTGATGTTCACTGTCATCTGGTACCATACTCCCAGGGTGGCACACAGATTTATTTACCTCCTCACTTTTCAATTAAGTCTCAGGTTGTTTCTGATAACTTGTAGAAGCATATATCCCACATGCTACTATATATTTGAGGTTGGAATAGGAGAGATCTATAACTGTTAATATCTCCTCTGCGCTGTTGGCTGCACAGTCACTTTTTTATTTTATTTTGTTTGTTTTTGCACTATGCTTCCTTTCTCATTGTCTTCTCACAAAAGTAGTACTGGTATTGTTAAAGTGGTAACAAACACTTACAATTGCTTTCATACTAGATCAGTTATAAAGGTGGTTTTGGTTTTAAAAAAATCACACCTGTAACTGAAATAGTTACACTGTGACAAAACTGGCTGCAGATCAGGCCCTAGGTTGTCTCCTCCCTCCCCCCCATCCCTTTTTTTTTCTTTCCTGATTCACTATTATTTGTATTATCATAGCACTTAAGAGAATATTTTGTAGAAGCCTTCCTTGCCACAATGAAATGATGTTCTGTCATCTCTAGCAATCTAACATGTTGTTTCTGTTTTATTTTCTTGTGTTTATAAAACGGGAGGCATAGGCCCCTTGTCAGTTTCAGGCTAATTTACGTGGGTTTCAGAAGTGGCCAATGAAGTGTGTAGATTTTTGTTTGTTTGGTAGGAGCAGGACAGGAATGTAACACAATCTCCTCTCTTGCTGGGAATCTGCTCTAACAGATGGTCTTTTCACATACCCCCCAAGATTCAAAATTTTTCTCACACCTGTTGGCTCACCATTTAAAAGGTTTCCCATTTGAAACAAGCTCCTTTTACTTTAATCTCCCTGAAACCAAAAGGTTTGACTCTAGTGCCATTGAGTCAAAACCAAGCCAAACAATAAAGATACTGTGCTACTTCTCTTCTGATCCCTACTGGTGCTGCTGCTGTGTATCCGCTTTGTTTTGTCTGATATGTTAGAGAGAGCCCAAATCCTGACATGGATATATTCACAAGAGACCAAGGACAAGTTCATACTATATTTGAAACTGCTAGAAACAGCCTTGTTGCTGAGTTTCCATGATCAGTATGATTGCATTGTTAGTACAGTTAGGAGAGGAAAAAACTGTATGAGAGAACTGAATATAGTAACATTTACTATGTAGGTGTATAGTTACTCTAAGTAAATTGTTAGCGGTTAAGTGGCTACATTTTTATATTGGTGTGAGCCAAATAAAATCAAATTCTAAATAGTTAGTTAGAAATGTAAAATCATCCAATAATCTGTTCTCCTTCTCCATGCATAAATATAAGTATAGCTGTTAAGTATTCTGGAAAGGACAAAAAAATGCCCTTTTATACAACTTTCTAATGTTTGAAGGCCACTTCCTCCTTGTTAGGAATTCAGTCCTTGTTTGCCCTTTTTTCCTGGAAGACACTCTTGAGATACTAAGGATATGAAACTGAATTAATTGAGGAGTAATTACTGTCATTCAGACTGTTTACAACTTTTTGAGGTTTTGTACTGAAAGAGCTTCCAGTCTACAACTGAGTCCTCCAAGATAGACTTCCAGCAAATTTCTTACTGGGGGAGATTTTCAAAAGCAAATCTCCCCCTTTTGTTTCTGAAGTAAAAACACAAATAGGGAAGAAAAGTAAAAAGTGCCTGAAAAGTTTTTCATGCATAAAGAATGGCACAAAACCGTACTTCTTTCCCACTTTACTTAACCTTTTTATAAGAGGTGAGAACCGCATTCAGAATCTTTGAAATACAGAATTGTTGCTACTTAAGAGTTATGTTTACTTGAACTCTCAACTTGTAGTTATAAATATTTGGCACTGCTCCATTACATCTTTTTTCCCCAGAACTAATCTCAAATCATAATGCAGGTTTTATCAGTTATTTGTATTGAAGTTGCTCACGTGGCTCAATCATGTTGGAGCCTCACTAAAAGATTTTTAGTAACGGTTGACTTTGATAGCTTAAAAATTTCTCAGGATACACTGTGGAGATAAAATAAATTTGAGAATTATGTGGATTCTCCATACATCTTTTCAGTTATCATAAGAGATCTCTTATAAAACTTTGGAAGTGCTGGATTAACACTCCAGTAATAACTATAGCTTAGTATAGAGGAACACTTCTACCTGTCACTTCTGGTTTATGTACTACAGATATATATTGAAGGTGCACTGTTGACTTACTCTATATGAGTACAACACTCAGCACAAAGGGGTTGTGACCTACTTACCTTCTAGGTGCTACTGCAATATAAATACTAATAAATATACTTCTAAATTGACTAGATTTCAAGTTATAGGCAGTGTTGTTGTAGCCATGTTGGTTTCAAGTTAGCTGTAGAAGTACTGTAGACAGATACTGATTGTTGCCTAATGCAAAAATATTTTTTACTGCTAATATCTGTTCAGATGAAGACATGAATTTGCAGTTTGTTGCTGTATCTACAATTCTCTGTTAGATTATTTTTTCAGCTCATTTAAAAATAAGGTGCTTTTTTATTTTCACAACTTTTGTATTTTAATATGTTGGAAAGAATTAGGAGGTCTTATACTAGGGCACCCTAATAGAGTAGATTTTAAACTCATTCTGTATTCCGCCAAACTACATTAAAAGAAAATAAGATCCTGATCCTGAAAAGACTTATGCACATTCTTAGCTTTGCTACTGTGATAAGCACGTAAGTCTTTGCAGGAAAGGGGCCTAAAAGTTGCGCCAGTAAGCTCTTACAGCCAGATTCTCCAAACACTTAAATGTGAGTTAATTTTTATTAAAGCAGGTAGTAACATTGATATTAATAGGATGACTTGTATGAATAAAGTTTACTCATGCCTGTTTGTAGAATCCAGCCCTCCTTAACTTGGACATTTCTTTGGTAAGGTTGTATGTGCAACCTTGATTCTCCTCCTTATGAACATACTATCATATGCACATAGTATTTCTCAAATTATATTTTATAATTTTAAGTATGTATGTATGGCATCTTATATAAATGACTCATGGAGTGCATTTCTGTGAAAGATCTACAAGGAAGTGAGATGGGTGGAGTCCTTCATCATTGACTGCACACCTGGCAAGAGGCATTTTACTTAGCTGTAGACAATACTGTGAATATGTAATAAACTGTCTTGCAGCACATGCACAAGGGAAGCAGAGTTATGGTAGCGCATGCAACTTCAGCTTTGGCATTTCATTACTTAAGAGCTTACCTATGTGACTATAACATTAATTTTAAATAGACTTTTTATTTGATTTTTGCTCTTTAAACAGGAAAAGATCTAGATGCCACCAGAACGCCACCTAACTCATGCACCTTAAAAAGTTCATAGAAGAGTCCTTCTCCTGGATCCTCAGTAGTTGCACTCTTTCCTTTTTAGTGTGTCACTGTCGCATATAGTGCAAACTCTGCAAAGTGTACATGAAATTGATGAATGGCTTGGTACACCCTTAATAGATTAAGAGAATAGCTTTGTCACAATCTCAGCACATGCCAGTTTACTATTGTTTCTGATGTTGCTTTTAAATGTTTAACTGCAAAACCTTGAATTGTGTTCATGTGAAGTATCACTTTGCAGAACACTGAAAAGTTCTTATCAGTAAGAACTATTCTTGTCAGATTTCTTGTTTCTACCCCAGCTGTGTCAGCATTAGAGCATTTTAAAAGGTTGCATTAATTCTTAATAAAAGGAAATGTTTTTCATGTTTTGAGACAAGTGAATTGTTTTAGCTCAGACTAAAAAAATAGGAATGTCCTCCAATCAGATCTTAATATTAGGTTCTTAGGTCAAACTTCCTCAAGCAAGAAAACTGCTTTAGAGTAGAAATGCTCAAGTGCCTTTAACTCTGTGTCTCTATTGTTCCACCTAGAATATATTGTTTAAATAAATTGAGATAACATTTTGTTTCGTTTAGTGGTTTCATTTTGTGTGTGTGCTTGTTTTTTTTTAATCACATTTGTAATATATCCAGACTTGGGAACTCGGGTCACTTTGGCTCTGTGTCCACACTGATCTCAGCCAGCTCTCTCACAAAGCTTTATGTCAGGGGTTGGCAGCCTTTCAGAAATGGTGTGCCAAGTCTTCATTTTTCACTCTAATTTAAGGTTTCGCTTGCCAGTAATACATTTTAACATTTTTAGAAGGTCTCTTTCTATAAGTCTATAATATATAACTAAACTATTGTTGTATGTAAAGTAAATAAGGGTTTTAAATGCTTAAGAAGCTTCATTTAAAATTAAATGAAAATGCAGAGCCCCTCGGACCGGTGGCCAGGACCCAGGCAGTGTGAGTGCCACTGAAAATCAGCTCGCGTGCCGCAGATTGCCTACACCTGCTTTATGTCCATGGTATTTCCCAAGTCCACTCTGAAGTCAGTCCTTCTCCCTGAGATACCCAACAGCAGTTGCTTCAACTTAAGGCCCTGGTTCTACAGTGAGCAAGAAGTGCATGAAGGCGTCCTATATGGAGCTTATTACATGAGCATGGCCTAAGTTACTATGATTTGTATTTTAAATGCAAATATTTGTTTGGCATACAAAAGAAAACGGCACAGAATAAAAAAATAAATCAGCTAAAACTCATTTAGACTTACCATTAGAGAAAGCATAATTCTGCTTAGTCACATGATGTAGTTAAGCAAAATAAAAATCTTGGTAAGACCTGTATCACCAGCTGTTGCCAGGATCCTTATGTTTTTTCTCCTTAGTATGTTTTCTTTCATTTGGTAATGAAAGAGCACACTCAGTTCAGTGCACAATAGTTTTATTCAATCTGCAGTAGAACCGGTTTTCGGTATTACAGATAAATTTAACATTTCTACTACTAATAGTACCTCTGGTACCGTTTTGGGTTAATTACTCCTTCTGGGGTTTACGAGAAGACCGGCTGCATATTACCAGTGAAGATGAGCATGAGTTCTTTTGCATATGTATTCAGTGAGTTTTATTTCAGTACTTCTAGAAATAGGTCTCATTACCACAAAATGAAAGGAGATCCCATTTCCTGGCAGATTAGTTACATAATATTCACAATTTAATATTTTAGCCATTTTTAATTATCCTGTGTTCAGGACTGTACAATGAATTAATAATCAATTGCCTTCAACTTGTTTGCATAGTTTTGTAAAGGTGAGGCATCAGTTTTCAGGGCAACAGCTTCAATTATCACTCTGATGTTGTAGTACTCTTGCATAATAGTTGTCATTTTAATCACATCACTTCTTTTTTTTTTTTTTTTGCTTTACAGAAAGCAATAGATCTTGCTAGCAAGGCAGCACAAGAAGACAAAGCAGGAAACTATGAGGAAGCACTCCGCTTGTACCAACATGCTGTGCAGTATTTTCTCCATGTTGTTAAATGTAAGACTTGGTATATTAGCTAGCTATTTGCTGCAGTTTTTTAAAAGCTAAATTATATAAAGTTACAGCAGTCTACCTGATAGAACCAAAATGCAAAATACTCACCATGTTAAGCATCAATAAGTATTTTGTCTAAAGATACTAAATCTCTCAAACAGTCAAATGAGAGTTGCCAGCTATACTTTTATTTAAGGGCACATATTGTGTCTCTTCCTCTTCTACCTTGCACATGCTCTCCAATTGCTCCAGTCTTGTAAATAGTCCACTTCGTTGCTGTTTAGAAAGGAATCCTGCTACAAGTGCAAGATTTCTTCAGAAAGTTCCAAGATGGCTGCAGTAGAGAGCAGACCGGTGAAGGGTGGGAAGGGTTAAGTATTTCCTTTTTTATGTAGGGAAAGTCAGGTGGTATCTGGAAAGGCAGTCTTTATGCAGTAACCCCGCAGAAGTTACTGTCTTTTCTTGCTGGTGAAACAATTTCTCTATCAGATTCAAGCTGCTTATGCTTATCTTAAAGGTTCTGCACAAATGAACATATGTAGTTTAGGCCGATACTTATGCTTTCATTTTTCTTCCGCTAATACCTTGTCTACAGTTCCCTTTACATCTTTCCTTCACTGTTGTCTTCATGCTTCCTTCTCTGTTGCCTCTTTTGCCTGAATTCTTGCTCTTGCCTTTGATGTGCAAGGAAATGCCTTTCTTAAGTTAAATTCCACCTTAGAATGTGTTGTTTCTGCCAAACCTACCAATGCAAACTCACTCCACGTTAGATGTACTGTCACATTTTCAGTAATTCCCTTTGATCATTCAGGGCAGTTTGTGTGCGGGTTTTGTCTGTCTTTTGTGTCTATAAATTATGCTCTGTGGGGTAAGAGAATGTGTCTTCTGCAATGCTGGACACACTTTTGGGACTTAATACATAAAGTGTGCATGCCTCTTGTTGTGTAGCCTGAAATGCTTTCTAATAGATTAGAGACCAGGAGGACAATAATAACTATTAATGTGCCATCTAAGGTTGACCCGGTCGGTGAGGTACAGTAACTCCTCACTTAGTCGTCCTAGTTAATATTGTTTCATTGTTACATTGCTGATCAGTTAGGGAGCATGCTCATTTAAAGTTGTGTAATGCTCCCTTCTAATGTCGTTTGGCAGTCACCTGCTTTGTCTACTGCTTTCAGGAAAAGCAGCCCATTGCAGGTAGCTGTTGGGGGCTTGGAACGAGGGTGGACTGGCAGCCCCCTATCAGCTCCCCTAAGTTCCCTGTGCAGCAACTGCTTGCAATTTAGTGGTGTCCCTCCCCCCACTGCCATGTGCTGCTCCTGCCCTCTGCCTTGGAACTGCTCCCCGAGACTCCTGCTTGCTGTGCAGAGAGGAGGGCAGGAAGAGGGGGGCTAATGTCAGGGTGTCCCCCTCCTCCCTGCTTCTGCACCCTGCTTACTCCATCTTCCATAGAGCAGGGGGGACAGACCAGGACTCAGGACAGAGGGAGCTTGCATCAGCTGCCTGTCAGCAAGCTGATCTAATTAACAAGGCAGCGTACTTAAGGGAAATGCGCATATCTCCCTCCATTCCTGCTGCCTTGTGTAGAGAGGGTCAACCCTTGAGGGCTCAGCCAAATTGCTAGTTCATCATTTAGCAGTAAGGGAAATATCCCACCTTCTGACTCCTCCACCTCAACCTAGCTTCACAATCATCATCTCTGTGTACCAGTATTAAATTGTTTAAAACTTATACTCTGCATGTCTGCGTGTGCATGTGTGTATATGTATATATAAATAAAAAAATAGTCTTTTGTCTGAAAAAAATTTCCCTGGAACTTAACCCCTTCATTTACATAATTCTTATGGGGAAATTGGATTCGCTTAACATTGTTTTACTTGAAGTCGCATTTTTCAGGATCATAACTATAACGTTAAGTGAGGAGTTACTGTAATATCTTCTACTGGACCAGCTTCCATTGGTGAGAGAGACAAGCTTTTGAGCTTTCACAGAGCAAAGGTTGTTCAGATTTTGTGCCTATCTCCCTTTTATTGTGAATGACAACTTTTTTTAAGAAACTGGAAGATTGCAGAGGGGGTTGAGAACATACATTGTAAATAAACAAAAACCACTGCTCTACACTAGTGATCTCTTAAACTACTGCCCAGTAACATCTGTTTTTTAAGCAAGCTAATCAAGAAGCTATCCATCTACCAGTATCCTTGATCCTTCTCAAGTAGTCAGGCTTTAGATCACGTAATGATGCAGAGGTGTACTCCTGGCTTGCTTACAAGAAACTTTGAGATGAACAGAACTACCCTGAAATGGCTTGGATCCTTTCACACCAAATCCATAATCTTGTCATAGTCAACTGATCCTGTACTTCTAAAGGCCCCACCTGTGGAATTCTACAAGGCTCAGTCACTTTCCATTATATTATTCAACATCTGCCTGAAGCTTTTGGGAGATCTGGTAGGTTAACATTAGACAATGCAGAGTACAACATCTCGTGTACTTTTGCTTTTAAGAGTACCGTCAACTTCAATACCTGGGTGAAATCAGCGCCTGAAATGAAAGCATCTTGCTACAGTTGAACCCAGGTAAAACTGAGGTGATTTTAGTAGGAAGAAGGAAGGGTTTTGAAGAACTTGCTGCCTCCTAACACTTCTCCATTATCAGATGCATTTTCCCTCAGTTCTGTCTGTAACCCTGTCCTTTAATCTCAGTGCTGTTGGATAATTGTATACTTACGGGATCCAAAACACCCACAACTGGCCCTAAAGTTGCACCCCATCCTATCAGTACAGACCTGGTCATAGTGACCGCCACACGTGTGCTCTCCAGGCTTGATTATTGCAGCTCATAACTAGGAGTTAAGCCACACGCTTTGAAAAAGCTCCACCTGATACAAACCACAGTAGCCCATCTGCTTAGCAACACAAATCACAATGAACATATCACCATGGAGCTCTGCTCTTTGCATTGGCTTCCCATTCAATAGAGAATCCAGTTCAAAGTGTATCTTAAGCAAAAACCTGTTAGCTTAATCAAGTTTTCTCTCCTACAGGCGAAGGAAAGAGCTCTCTTGAAATAGTTGGCTGTTGCTCAGATAATATGGTGGATATTGGCAATATAAGCATCTAAATGCCTCTTGAAGCATTCATTAAGCACATAATGGATTCTTGCAGGTCGGAGGTTTTCAATTGACTTTTTCTTCATTGAGACTGGAGAAACTACTACACACTACTTTCTTATGTAATCTTTTAAATTTAGATTAAAATTGGGACAGAATTATTACCCTTTTCTGTTTGATTTATGTGGTTTTTTTTGGCTTCCAGTAAAGCATAACCGTTTTTTCAATTTTTTTAGATGAAGCACAGGGTGATAAAGCAAAACAGAGTATCAGAACGAAGTGTACAGAATATCTGGACAGAGCAGAAAAACTGAAGGAGTATCTGAAAAAGAAAGAGAAAGCTCCAGCAAAGCCAGTGAAAGAGTCTGGTCCATCCGATGAAAAAGGGTATGTTTTTTTGGAGATGGTAAAGCAAAATGAAATATTTTTCATGTTTCAAACTCAGCTGAAACAAAAGTTAAATATTTGAAAGAACATTTTAAGTAAGATTAATGCGTGTGAAATGTATCAGATGAGCAATACTGAAGTACAGTAACTAACCAGACAATATGGACAGTGTGCATACTAATACTACAAGCTTTCTTATGTTTCTTTACCAATAGGCCTTAGCCCTACCATGGAGGATCCACTTGCAGTAACTCTCGTGCTAGTAAATTAACTCATGTCTAGCAGGTCATTAGCCTTCCTGCTGGATGATAACTGCGGTGGTTTATGACATGGACACCTACCTACTTAAAATCTAGATCTTCAGAGCACTAGTGACTAGATTTAAACCACTGATAACTTAGGCCAGTTTTGAACATGTGCGCAAGATGTCAAAGCTCTCTATCGCGTTCCCAATCCATTGCACCATCTAGTCATACTTCTGTTCACCCAATTCTTGTTGTTGGCAACAGTAATTGTTGGACATCTAGATAATTACATTTATACCTAATATTTTATTTCTTCATTGAAACGTAAAACTGCAGTAAAATTTAAGTGATTCGCAGGGAAGACTATCCCCGTTTATGGCTCGTAATCGATCTAAGAGAGGGTTTAAAGTTGTATTTGACTCGGATTGGTAACTAAATTCAGTTTGCACATTGCAGTATATCATGTGAAAATCAGTTACTGTCATTTGTCTCATAGCAGAATCCAGGGATCCTTATTTTTTCTGCAGAAGTTGATGACCTCAGGGGACCCTAATACAGCAGACAGTGTAGGGCTCTGCTTCTGTTGCCTAATGTTTTCAATGCTTGCAGGGAAAAAAAAAAATCTCCTGAACTCTGGTGGTGGTAATTTTATTTTCAGTGTTATTTTTTAAATCTTCTAAATGGACTAATACCATGTTCAGTTATTAAACCGTTTGCAAGATAGACAAGGTTGGTGAGGTAATATCTTTTATTGGACCAACTTCTGTTGACGAGAGAGACAAGCCTTCGAGCCACACAGAGCTCTTCTTCAGGTTTGGGCATCACAACTAAATGCAAGATGGAACAGATTGTTTAGCATAAGTAATTAGCACATGTTCTAAGGGACCATATTAGGTAGAGTAGCCCATTAACATCTCACAGTCATGGGACAAAAAGAGGGATTAGTGGGTTACAGATTGTTATAATTAACCATAAATCCAGTGTTTCTGTTCTGTCCATGATTTTTTGGTGTCTAGCAGTGTTATGAATTTAAGCTCCCAGGCTCATCTTTTGAAAATATGCAGGTTTCCTTTGGGAATGAGGACTGATAGGTTAGACCTCGTGATTGCTTTGTTCACTACAACTATACTGCATACAATTTATTTGCCAAGCTTTCTAGTTTTTTTTCAGTGAATGTAGCTTGTCCCTGAAACTCTGAATACACACATACCAGAACCCTTTCTACCTATAGTACTGGTCAGCTGAGCAACAGTTGATTTGGGATTTTTTTGTTTTATAAAAGCTCAGAGCTGCACCATGGTCCACGTGCTTATTGTGATGGCTGTAAGATTGGGCATATGACATGCCCTCTATGCTGCATATTTGCAAACCATGGGGTTCCCTTAGGTCTTCTCTTAATTCTTCTGCCAGAGCAGCATAAAGAGGAACATAGCACTAGCTGGATCTGACCAATAACTCCAGTTGCTGCTCCAGACATATAGAGGATTGCTTAGATCTGCCTGCACTGAAAAAAGGATGATTGTACCTGTAATAAATCTAATTAAAAACAGTAAAAGTGAAATTTAGGCCATAAATATTTTCTAAAAATCATGGAAACGTTAAAAATGCCGTAGGAAAACTTATTAAAATGTACTTCATTACAATTGTCAAAAATATTTTAAAGAAGAAATCACATTTTGTATGAAGCTTAGGATGACACTACTTGGCTTTATATTTTTGTCATGTGATTTTTAAAAATAAAATGACCTCATTCAACAGGGCTGTTGGGCCCTCAAAGAATCTACAGAATTCTGTTATAAAACGTAAAAAACATGGTTCCCTGAATATCTCTATCAAAATGATGGAAGATGTGAGGTAGATTATAGTTTCCATTTACAAAATTGTTTGTCTTGTTGTGTAAGACAGGTGGCTTTCTTTGTAGTTGAGCATCTTATTGCTTGTGTCTGAATTAGGACTGACAGTGATGGGGAAGGAGAGTCTGATGATCCTGAAAAAAAGAAACTGCAAAATCAACTTCAAGGTAGTTCTGAAACTTTTTTTTAAAGAAATCATTGTATCAAGTGGCTTGTTAACCAACAGATCAAAATTGCCTTATTTTTTTTTTGTCTATAAAAGAGCTGTGGATTGACTTTGCCACGGAGCATTTAAATTCAATAGAAATTCCTCGGTACATTCACTATAAACTGATCTTTTGGATAGTCTGGATTTTATTAAATTGTCTATCATAATTCCTGTCTGTCGATCCCCATTCTAACATGGGACTGAATTACTGCATGCATCCAAAGGGGAAAAGCTCCTTGAGGCCAAATGAATATTTATAGTTTTATCATTAGTACCTAGAGACTCAGATCATGGTAGTCATCGCACAAGCACTTAGTATGAGGCAGACCCTACCCCAACAAGCTTATAATCTAAATAGATAAAGAATAGCTGAAAGACTTAATTTACTGATCCTTGATCTTTCTGATCACTAACAGTTTTCCCCCAGTTACTTTATGCATGCTCCCCACCATAAGGGGAGATGTTTTGATTTTTGTTTGGCCAGAATATATTCTCTACTTTTCTTCTCCTTCCTGTTCAAGTTTCCCTTGCTTCTCAAACTTTTATGTAATGGACAGTGTTTTACCTATATATTTCTTGGTGTTTGTTCAGCTAATAGTCCTGTTGTTGACATTCTTCTCTACCTTTCTCTTGGCATGCTCTGCCCACTGCCCATCTGGGAGAGGAGGGAATAGTGATTTGGGGTTTCTCCTCTTATCTCAGCACATCATTCTTGGTTGTCTGAGAGAAGCCTTCTGTGTTTTGAAATCAAGCTTCAGGTCAGTGATTCAGTGTAGCAGAAAACAGTAGTTTTGTACACAATGGAAGAAAGATTTGGCTTTTCTGTGTAGCTAATTTAGAGCATTCCAGCTGAATTTTGTATTATTGAAGAAATTCATTGGCAGAGAAAAAATAATGTTAAAGAACCAGTGACCTTGACATTGATCTTTCCTAATCCACATATTTTGTCATGTTCTGATCATCACTTTCACTTTAGCATTCAGATTTCCTGTAATCAACGTGTCATCGGTTCCTGCAGCTGACTGTAACATTCTTCAGGGTATTTATCATTGTGTAGTATAGCTGTTGGTCAGATTTAATAATGTAGTCTGCCCCAAAGGATCTTTATGTGTATTCATTATAGGTTTTCCATTCATACATACTACTAAATCTCTGTCTGTGTTTATATAACCACTGGTAGTCTGTTGTGATTCAAGGCACTTTATAATAATCTGAAATAGAACATTCAGTATGCTGTTTGATATTTCTTTGGCCCAGGATGGTGTGGAGCGCACCCAGGGCATTTTGAATATGGAAAAAAAAAAAACATGTAGGTAATGAGTGTTTCAGAGTTTCAAATTATATTTTTCCATACTGACATGAGTAGTGATTCTCTGTGAAGGGTTTAATCCATTTTGGTCATTCAAGACTGTAATCCACTGTGTGGTACTATTATTGTGACCAAATCAGATAGGTTTGTTTCTAAATGACTTAGTGAATCTTGTAAAACTATGATCCATGACTACTTATGAATCTTTCCATGTACCCCAGTCCTATTTTACATTTTAGCAGTACAACTCTTTTAAATATGCTGCACTGTTGAGGAGGAAGAAAGGCCCAGGGAAGCAGAGCAGTCAATGGGAGCAGAGGGAAACCTTCCCATAGTTGAGACCCTCCTTCCAGATGGTGCTGGAGTTGCCTCTCGCACTGAGGTTACCTCTCCGGGGAAGGGAACTCCAGTTGCTAGGAAAAGGCAGG
>NC_133770.1:174731546-174833970 GCF_003597395.2 Chelonoidis abingdonii | reverse complement strand
AGTCAACTTGTGGAACTCCTTACCTGAGGAGGTTGTGAAGGCTGGGACTATAACAATGTTTAAAAGAGAACTGGATAAATTCATGGTGGCTAAGTCCATAAATGGCTATTAGCCAGAAGGGCTGTTCATCAGAGGATGGAGATGGCAGGAGAGAGATCACTTGATCATTGCCTGTTAGCTTCACTCCCTCTGGGGCACCTGGCATTGGCCGCTGTCGGTAGACAGATGCTGGGCTAGATGGACCTTTGGTCTGACCCGGTACAGCCATTCTTATGTTCTAGTAGGTTTAATATCATTTCATCCATTGCAGTGCTAGACCCGTCTGATCCTCTACCCCCTCCTCCCCCCCAACAGTGTGTAAAACACTTTAAGCACTCAGTTCACCATGGAATAGTCTAGCACAGACTTCATTTTAATTCCTGGTGGTTGGCCTCTTGGTCCATTTGCACAGTATTTGTTGTTTCTTCTCCTGTATAGTTCTTACGCTGTGGAAGAACTTATACTCTGAAGCAGGAGAAAGCTAAGAGATTCTGAGAGTCCCAAACATGTAAGAAAAACACATAGAGTTTCATGGCAGGTCAGTTCTGTGAAATTCCTGAGCTTGATTAAGAAAACTATAAGCTCTTCTGAGCAGTCTTTTGTTCTGTGGGAACTCTAGATTTGTCTGCTCTTAAGTTGTGATCTGGGGGTGGGAGTACTGCCACCAGGGATTCTTGCAAGAGCTTCCAGATTGTGCCCTTGAGCGCATAGACGTGAAGAGCTTGAACTGCCCCTCTTTCCTGTGGAAATGCTTGAACTCTGAGAGGCTGTATGGTGTTTTGGGAGACCATTTTTTTCCTTTTGGAAATAGCTTTATTTGCTTGCACCTTCTTTTCTTATAGTAGGATATCTTATTTTCCTGCAAATGGGAAGCTCTGATTCCTAGCTTTATTTCATGTAGGGTTTTCAGCAGCAGTGGACAATTGCTTACCTTGGAAGTTTTCTGCAGCTATGTTTTTACTGTTCTCTTGTGGCTGTTTGTCCTTGACTGTTTTTGGACAATCTACTTCACAGAGAGTCTGGATATTCTTCCAGATCAAACTGATCCCCAACTGCTACAGCAACTGCTCTGAATAGCTTTGTCTTTCATTGATGAGAATTTCATATGTTTGATACTTCCAAATCTCTAACACCTTTTGTGGAAAAAGTGTATCCCTTTGCCATCTGTCACAGGGTGGAATCCTCTATATCCTTTTTGTTCCATAAAGCTACCCTTTCAGCTGCAGTGTTTATTTTTCCTATTGAACCTGCAGATAGGAAAAATGAAGTGTCTGTTTGAGACCTTCATGCTTCCATTTATTCAGTCATCTTGGTAAAATCTCTTTTTAGAAAGATCTCAGGAACCTTTTGAAATATATTCCCCAGGAGTTCTCCTTAGGCAAAATATTTTGCCTGTCTTGTGACCCTACTCTGGATAAGTTGAGCCTCTTTGCCAGAGATGTCAGTTATTAATGAGAAAAAATAGGGAAACTAATATAACTTCCAAATCCAGTGTTGTTAGATTACTCTTCAATGGTGCACAATTATTTGTAGCTGCCCTACATAAAGATGTTTATGAATCTAAGAAGAATTTCTCTTTTGTGTTTTTTCTTTGTTTTTTAGCTTAACAAACGTCATATCCTCTCGCCTAAAAGATTTTATATATAGTTTCAAGAACTACTTTACCCAATTTACAACTAAGTATCATGCTCTTTTAATACTCTTTTACATACAGATCCAATCCCATTTATAATCTCATTATGAAACAGAGGTTTTATTTATATTTTAGAATTTTGAGAGAAAATGACTGCAGGATGCTTGAGATTGCCGCCTGGGGTTTATTAGTATTTTATACCCTTGCCCACTGCAGATGGAGTTTCAGTTCCAGCCCACGTGAATGTAATTATTTCAAGAAACTGAATATCTCAGACAGACACTTCTGTGTTGACTCCAACAAAATCACCTCTTATTTTGTGGGAGTCAACACAGAGGTCTTGTATTTTGAGGATTCTTCTCAATTGTTTTGTTACTCCAAAAATCTGTGGACTTGAGACCTATTTCAGGTTTAATGGTTTTCACCAAACCAACAAAAGAACACAGTTAGTTCATACCATTGGCTAGGCCATTTCTCTAAACTCTTATCTCAACTCTTAGGTATCCTTCAAATTGCTAATCTTCATGTTCACCGACCAGTGTTGCCACAGGTATTGCCTGTTAGCTTTGCTCTCTGATGTGTGTTAGTGGGTGTTTACCAGGATCCAAGGTATTATAGCAATATAACTTAGCAAATCTGGGCATTGTCATCAATATACAGACTGGCTGGTAGCAGTGAAGTTCTGTCTTTAGGCTACCTAAGTGGAAAGCCCCACTTAGAGGCCTTTGGGACTCACTGTTTCCTGATCAGTCCACTTCATCCTTCGAGAGAGGCAAGGCCCCAATATGCTCTTACATACGTAGACCTCAAAGTGCTTTACAAAGAAGGCTTTATATCTTACTGATGAGAACACTGAGGCCCAGAGAGGTGAAGTGACTTGCCCACAGTCATGTAGTAGGCACAACCAAGAATGAAGCTCATATCTGAGTCGTCCCAGTCAAGTGATCTGTCCCCTGGGCTACACTGCTTTACATAAGGGCTAGCCATTTTATTTTAAATAGAAACTTAAATTCTGCAGAAACTACTGGAGCTGATTTAGAGGACTATAGCAGACAATGCCCATTTACACACAACCAAATGATGTTAAAGAGTGGTGTTCTGCTAGAAAACTCGTACTTGCTGGCCAAATCATGGTCTAACTCTAGTTAGCCACAGCAGAACTTGAACCCTGCTTAAGTATGGTGGTTAAACATTGTTGAAATCTGTACATGCTGCAGTCTGTTTATGGAAGCCATGCTGGAATTGACGAGCAGCAGTTCATATGTGAACAGGGTCCAAGATTTTAATTCTTTGACAACAGAGGCCCTTTGGAAAGGAATATACCTTCCTAGTTTATCTGGTCTCTTATTTTATAGGTGCCATTGTTATGGAGCGACCAAATATAAAGTGGAGTGATGTTGCTGGTCTTGAAGGAGCCAAAGAAGCACTTAAAGAAGCAGTGATATTGCCCATTAAATTTCCTCATCTATTTACAGGTGAAATAAATTTAATATACTTTCTTGGTCCTAATGGTTGCAGTCTGGGGGAGAGGCATGGCTGGCGAGGTGGGAGAAGTATTTTACACTGTCATCATGGTGACCTATGTCTAGGTGTCCTCTAAGAGCTTCTGTTCCATAGTCTGGTGGGATGTGTATGCTGAGGTGGTGGGAGCAGTTGGGGAATGTATTGGGAGAAGAGTGATAACTCTAAATACAGCGATGTTACAAGCTGTATTTCTCTTACACATTTGCTAACTTTGGAAAACTGATTGGTATAGTTTATTAATAAATCAACAAATTATATATGAATCTAAATGATGTAAATACAACAGATACCAACTTCTTTCAACTGCAAAAGTGAATAAATATATAAACAATTTCATAAGCTTGGGTGAGGATTCATTTTTCTACTAAGTTCTTAACCAAACTGATCCTTGTATCAAAATTCTTCAGGCAAGTCCTTTTCTTTTTTTTTAAATATAACTCTTAGGAAAGAGAACACCTTGGAGAGGAATTCTTCTGTTTGGGCCACCAGGAACAGGAAAATCTTACTTGGCAAAAGCTGTGGCCACAGAAGCCAACAACTCTACATTCTTCTCAGTATCCTCCTCTGACCTTGTCTCAAAATGGTTAGGAGAGAGTGAAAAGTAAGTAGCTCAGCTGATTTTTTTTATTTTTTATTTTTGTTTTTTAATATACCCAATGGTTTTATTTGGTTCTGAAACACTCCAGTCCACTGTCTTCTGAGGTTCAGGAATGTAATCACTACTATTTTCTTTTTTCAGATATTTGTACAACTTCATGATGCTTTCAAAAGTAGGTAAAATTTGAGGTATTTTGTATACTAGAGCTGGCCCAAAACTCAGAATTTCAGGTTTTAGGAAAAATTTCAGTATTTTGACATTTCCCATTAATGGGAAATTTAAAAAAAAATTTTTTTTTGCTTTGGAAATGTCAAAATGTAGTGTTTTTATAATGAAATATTTTCCCTGAGATCACTGGCAGTTTGAGTGAACACACATTCTTGTCCAGTTCACTCTGGAGCTGCTGGGGATTAAGGGATCGGCAGCTCCTGGGCAGCCTGTCATGTAGGCTGCCTGACTTCACAGCCTGGGGAGCCAGATGCCCCGAGAGTCTTCCAGGCTCTTGGCTCAGCGGCCGGGAACCTGGTAGCCCTGAGAGCACTGGCTCGAGCCATGGCTCTCAGAGCTTCCATGCTACTGGGCTGAGCCCTAATTAGAGCCAGGGCTCCCTAGGCTGAGGGGCAGTCCACATGATGGGGCTGCAGACTTGAACCCAGGGTCCTCCAGCAGTCTGCCAGTCAGGTTCCTGCCAGTCATTTGATGAAAGTTTTTTGTAAAAACCCAAACTTTTCCTGAAACATCTCAGGTTCACAAACCAGTATTTTTCTTGGAAAATTTCTGGCAGTCTGTATTATATATGTCTCATTAAAATAAACCAAAAAAGACAGGAAACTTGGTTTTATCCCCACATCAGCCTTGACTCTCTCTTCTACAGCTGTGCATGAAAAGAGGGTCTTCACTATATGTGGTCCTTGGTGTGGATCCTTTATTATAAGGATCATTTTTCTCCTTCCTGACTTGTAACAAAACTTGGGCGATTTATTAAAAGTGACCTTCAAAAGGAGAAAAATGGTAAATATTGGCCAACTATTTCTGCTTCTTTAAGGTGTACAAACAAAGCCTGAAGGGCTTACGGGGAAAAGCTCTTTTAAATAATTTTTTTTAAAAAAAGGACCAAGAAATGTAGGTATTCCCTATCTTGTTTTTCCAGGAAGAATTCATAGATGATGGAAGAACTTGCAAGATTATCACACCAGAAATGCCAAGGAAGTTAAATCTGAGAGGAAAAGTGACTTTCATTTACTGTTAAAAATGCACAAATTTTAGACACTTTAAATATTCCTATAATTCATATCAGTTGAGTCAGGGTTATTGGCGGTGATGGAAAAGCAGGAAAGATATAAAAACCCCAGGTTGACTTTTATTTTGCAATTGGAAAACAATATTTTTTCCACTTGAAAACAGAACAAATTTGAGAGACAGACCTGGTATCTGAGACCATTTTTAGTCAATTTTTAGAGCTTTACCTGAGACTTCTCTGTTTTTAAATTATTGGCATCAACTTTTATATTAATCAGTTTTTTTTTCCTGAACAAATAAATATGAACATGTGTAAGATCTTGGGCATATCAACCCTTCTGGCTACTTCCTTCACCTAAAGAGAACTAATGTGCTACCAGATACAGTATTTACAGAAGTCATTATTCAGTATTACTCTTTCAAAGTCTCATGAGCTGGTTAAATTACATTTAATACATAACAGAACAATAAGTCTGTTTCTTCATGTGTTCTGCCCAGCTTGTAAAGGACCAAAAGCAAACGTGAACGGATCTTTCACTAGCTAGAACATCACTGAAGCACTATACTTTATAGTCCTCATTTCCCTCCAGTATTGCCAGATGACTTGGATTAGAGTGAAGCACCATTTACAGAGCTAAATAACTGTGCCTCTTGAGGATCCTCAACTGCTTACTTAAAATCATGATTATGAACCTTGATTCCTTATCCTGTGGTAAGCTTGATATGGTGCAGTACAATAATATTGACTTGCTGTCTTCTCATTGAAGATAACTTAATTTTTTTTCTAGATTAGTGAAAAACTTATTCCAGCTTGCCAGAGAAAACAAACCTTCCATTATCTTCATTGATGAGATAGATTCTCTGTGTGGATCAAGAAGTGAGAATGAAAGTGAGGCTGCTAGACGAATTAAAACAGAATTCCTAGTTCAGATGCAAGGTAAGATTAATGGCTTTAAGGAACAGTTAATTAAAGCAATTAATCAGTTTTGGCTTGTTTGATACTCAGTTTGGATAAGATTACTGAAGAGAATTTGCAGTTTTTCAAGATGAACCTTTCAAGATGTTTTAAAATGCTTTTTAAAAAAGTGTTACATCATTAAATATTACCTGTTCTGGTGTAGGGGTTGGTGTAGACAATGAAGGAATCTTGGTTTTGGGAGCTACAAACATACCCTGGGTTCTGGATTCTGCTATCAGGAGAAGGTAACTTATAACAAAAACATGTATTGTCCTGTAAAATATGCAACTTCACGCTGTACAGCACAAAGTGTTAAATTTTTTTCAATTCACCAGTGGTTAGGTGGTGGCTTAATCTGTGAATGTTTGGAAATACTATCCTGCTTTAACTACCTTGTATGGGAGACCTGAATATCTGTACACTGGAAAACTCTCCAATTCTTTTACAGTAGATCCTGAATGTATGGGCTGGAGGTCCTGTGGTCACTTTAATTAATACTAGTCAGGCCAGTGTGTGTTTGCATGCAATATGTGCTGGTGCTTTGTATGTCTCTGCCCCTTTATCTCTCTCTTCTCACGTACACAGAGTTTTGAGTTTACCTCAGTTGAAAACACCTACTTAGTCTAGTCCTGAGGTTTTCTTGAGCAAAGAATGGTAATTATGCTGAAGTGGATTCAATAGAGAAGCTAATTTTCTGGTATGTGTCAGTATGGTAAAGAGCTGGTGCATGGACTTGTTGCACTACCTACCCCCTAGCTCAGTGGTTTTCAAACTGTGAGTCGTAACCTATTACTGGGTCGCGGAATGTAAGGCACTGGGTTGCAGTGGCTCTGGTCAGCACTGCCGACCAGGCCATTAAAAGTCCCGTTGGCAGTGCTGCCTGGTTAAGGTAGGCTAGTCCCTATGTGTTCTGACACTGCGCTGCACCCCGGAAGCAGCCAGCAGCAGGTCCAGCTCCTAGATGTGGGGGTGGGGGCGGGAACAGGCCATGGGGCTCTGTGCATTGCCTGCACCCCAAGCACTGGCTCTGCACTCCCATTGGCCAGGAACCAGCTAATGGGAGCTGGGGCGGCGAGGGGCAAGGGAAGGCCATGCCTGCGGGCGAGACCCATGCGGAGGCGCTTGCATGCCTCCGCCTGGGAGCCGGACTTGCTGCTAGCCGCTTCGGAGGTCAGTGCAGTCCACAATGCCAGGACAGGGAGGAAGCCTACCTTAGCATCCCCGTTGTGCCGCTAACCGGGAACTGCCCAAGGTAACCACGTGCCCTAGCCCAGAGCCCGCTCCTGGACTCCAAACTCTTCATCCCCAGCCCCACACCAGAGCCAGCACCTCCAGCCCAGAGCCTTGACCCCATCCCACACCTCAACCCCAAACCCTGAGGCACTCCAAACCCCTCATCCCCAGCCCCACACTAGAGCCTGCCCCCTCCTTCTCCCCAAAACCCTCATCCCAGGCCCACCCCTCACCCCTGCACTCCAACTCTCTGTTCCAGCCTTGAGCCCTTCCCACACCCCAAACCCCTCATTCCCAGCTCCATTGGGTCATGGGCATGAACAATTTTCTTCAGCTGGGTCACCAGAAAGAAAGTCTGAAAACCACTGCCCTAGCTATTATTTTGTGGCAACTTTTCCAGCATTGAAAAATGAGAATACGTTGTGCTTTGTATGCATGTATTTTGGAGAAATAATCCCAGCAGTCTGAGAACAATAGTCACTGTGCTTATCAGGGAGAACTGCAATTCTAAAAGCCTCCTAGTAATATATCGGGAAGAAGTCTTGATCAAGGTACTAAAATTTTTAGCGGAGTCTCACTGAACATGTCCTGATGTTACATTTCAGTTGATTAACTTAAGTTTACAAAGCTATTGTAAATAAAGAGACATTATTAATAGAGGGGAGTCAAGGTGTTCAGCCATACTTGTGTTAATTGAGCAAAAAAATTGTTTTGACACTGCATACCTCAAAAATATTGAAGGGATTTTTGTCCCTAAAGCTCCTTCTAGAAACAGTCTGTCTGCTGTGACTAAGGGCTTGTCTACATGGAGATTGTTTGCAACAAACCAGGGTGTAAATCTACAGCTTACTAACTGGCAGTGTAGACCCTACTACCATGCATTATGGTCACATCTACTCCACAGGCGAGGGGTGTGATTCCCCTGCTTGTGTACACATGCTCTCACCAAGCTGGTGTGAGTATAAACAGCAGCATAGCCATGGTAGCATAGGTAGCAGCAGCAGAGGCACAGCTTAGCTGTGCTGAGGACTTACCCTACAGTTTCAGGTGGAGTACATACACTGGATGGCTAGGGTGACCAGACATCCCGATTTTTTATCGGGACTGTCCCAATATTTGCTTGCTTGTTCCGCGTCCCGACCAATGTTAGGTTGGGACACTGGACAAACAAGCAAAGGCTCCGGAGCCCGGAAGGGCTTGCGCCCTCCCCCACCCCGACTCCGTCCCCTCCTTCTCCCATTGGCTCTCTCCCCAGATCCCTGCCTCTTACCAAGCACGCCATGCCCAGGAGACGCAGGGGAGCGTGGGGCCAGGGTGAGTGAGAGTCCGGCCTGGCCCGAGCAGGCAGGACTCGGGCGTGGTACCTGGAGGGAGAGTAGGGGGAGGCCTGTGGGGCCAGGAGGCAGCTGTTCTCCCCACCTGGGAAGCGGGACTCAGGAGCAGCCGCTGCTGCAGTTCCCACTGCCCCGGGGGGAGGAAGTGGCCAAGCACGTGGCGCTTGGCAGCTGCGGCTTTGGCACCCGGGCCCGAACCCCCCGGGCCTGCTGCGTGGACCCAGCAGCGCACATGCTGCACCCAGTCCCTGGCCAGTCGTATCTGGGCTGGCTGTCCAGCTGGTGCAGTCCTGCGGCGGAGGCATCGGCAGCCCAGCCCCATTCGTTCCCCTGCAGGACCTGAGCAGGATGGGCGGGCTGGGGCCTGCTGCCCTCACTCCGGGGCCGCCCGTGGGATTGCACCAGCTGGGCAGCCAGGCCAGACGCGACTGGCCAGTGGCTGGACGCGCGCGGCGTGCGTGCTGGGTCCCCGCAGCAGGCCCGGGCTCGAGGGGTTCGTGGGTGCCAGAGCCACAGCCGCGGAGCTTGGCCAGCGGCCGCTTCTTCCCCCCCGCGGCAGTGGGAGCTGCAGCAGCGGCTGCTTCAGAGTCCCACTGCCCAGGTGGGGAGAACAGCCGCCTCCTGGCCCCGTGGGACGCCCCCTAGTCTCCCTCCATATACGCGCCCGAGTCCTGCCTGCTTGGGGCCAGGCCGGACTCTCACTCACCCTGGCCCCGCGCTCCCCTGAGTCTCCCAGGCCTCTCTCCAGCGCTTGGGGGCGGGGGGGTTATCAGGAGTGGGGGATTTTTTTGCTCTGCTGCCATTTTTTCTTCTCTGCCCCCTGCCCTGCCCCCCTTCCCCCCTCACGTCTGGATATTTGACCTGGGTGATCTGATCACCCTATGCATGACTAAGCTGTGCCTCCCATGCTACCATGGCTACGCTGCTGTTTATAGTCAGGCCAGCTTGATGAGAGCTAGTGCAAATATGCATACATGAGCAAGGGTATCATATCTGTGCCATGTAGCTGGAGCCTAAAAGTTACATAATATGCTTTAATGTACTGCTGTTTCAAACATAAAGCACACTGTGGAACTTCTGCTGCATGGTAGCAGGGTCAGTGTGACCAGTTAGTGTGTGGCAAGCTAGTGCACTATAGTTTGAAACCCCTGCTTGTCATGCACTAAATCTCCATGTAGACATGCCGCAAGCTTGGGATAATTTCAAACCCCAGGGAAGATTTCTCAGTCATGAAAAGGAAGAAATGGGGTTATTATAATCTGAACGTAATTTTAATTAGTATTTGCTACTATGACTACTACAGTATTTTTTTTCCAGACTTATAAAATAACCAGTGCTAATGTTCCACACTCTCACTTCACGCGCACACACATTCTTAAAGCTATAATGCTCAGATTGCTTCCTTATTTTTTCTAGTTCTGTTAGGCCATTTATTGATTTGCATAAACTGCTTTCCATCAAATACCTGCAAGAATCAGTGTCTGTGACTTTTTTTAATTAAGGTTTGAGAAGCGTATTTATATTCCTTTGCCTGAGGAGCACGGTAGGACTGCTATGTTTAAGCTTCACCTTGGGAACACCCCAAACAGCCTAACAGAATCAGACTATCGAGAGCTTGGAAAGAGAACTGATGGCTATTCTGGTGCTGACATCAGCATCATTGTTCGCGATGCACTGATGCAGCCTGTTAGGAAAGTGCAATCAGCCACTCACTTTAAGAAAGTAAGTATATAAAAAAAGAATAATAATAATAAGTAGCGGAATTACCAACTCCTAGTTTCTGGCGTTCAAATCTCCTTTTATTTTGAGATTTCTGGAAATTGAGCTTTTAACTTGTGGTTGGTTAATGTTACTTGTATGTAAATTTTCATATGCTTTTAATCTATGAAAAGAAAGTACATGCTAGGACAAAGAGCTTTTCTCTTAGCTCTGTTTCAGAGAACTGGTCTGAGCGTGGTACAGGAGTCTGTAACTTGTATTCCTGGCTCTGACATATTTCCTCTGATTACTGCTTAAAGGGACACCATCAGCTTTGAAATCATCCACTTAAAACCACGTTAAAAGTAGCTAACTTCAGGTGTAAACTTCTTCCCTGAGCTCTGTGAGAATTGGCAAAGGCTTTTATATTTGCACTTTCCTTTTGTATTTCTCTTTCCTGTTGCTATAAGAAAAACCTAATACAGATGGCAGTTGCTTATACATGAGCACTGAAAAATCTGCAAAGTAAATAAACAGGAAAAAATAAAGACTTTTCTCCATCTTTAAGCTCTCCCAATCTTAGCGGTGAGTTGGGACAATAATGAGTGAAAATATTTTTGACATTTTTTAAGTTGATGGTGTCACCTGAGCTCTCTGAGCACGGACTGTATGTCACTATTTGTACAACACCTAACATCTTGTGGGTTACTGTCTCAGCACTTAACATGCAGCGGTACAATGAAAGAACTTTTAAAACTGCCATGGGATTCCATGTATATTGTCTTGCGGGGATTTCTATATCAAATACAGTCCATTTTTAAATGATTTTTCCAACTGGACTTGCAAGGTCAGCTTGAGCTGAAAGTCGGCTGGGCTCTTTACATCTCACAATGCTACCAAATTCTACAGGCCAAATTAGGTCTGTTACATCTCTGCAACTCCTCTGCCTTCACAGAGTTTTCCCAAGTGCTTGGGACTTGGTAACTAATTCTGTTGATGCACAAAATGAATAGACTTCAGCTTGCCTGCCTAGCTTGGTTGTGCAGTGCTAAAAGGAATTAAAAAGCCTTAAAAAAATCTTTTTTGTCAGTGTACTCAGAACTATACTTCTGCATATACACTAGAAAGAGATATATTGAGTAAGCTAATGCTGTTCTTTCTATAAAATCCCTTTTCAGGGTAGAACCATACTTAAATTATTATTTATATTTCTGCTATAAGTTTTTTTTGTTTTGTAGCTGTTAAATTACATTTACCAGAAACTTATAGAAGCTTCTCTGCACAGGTGCACACGTTCACTTCCTTTAGCAAAAGTAAAATCTCATTTAACATCTGTTTGCTTTTGAAAACAATGTTTTCTGGGAGAAGCAGGAAAACTAAACCTGTTCTCAAGATGATGAAGGAATGGGGTTTCATTTAACTTATATTTGATAGCAGTTCTGCCACTCTTTAGAGGGTTATAGGGTGAGCAGATATCCCTTTTTAAAGAGTCCTGTATTTAAGCCCTCCAGCAGGTGTTCCAACTTTTTCTTAAAAACAGGCCAATTATTCCATATTTTGTGGTGGTGTTCCCCCCCCAACCCCCTCCCCTGAATCAATACTGGTGGGTCCTGCTGCTGACCAGCCACCTGCCCACCAGAGGTGAGTGGGAGGATCCAGTGTCCGATAATGGGGGGGTGGGTGTGATGCAAGGTTGGTGGTGGGACAAAGCTGCAGTGTGCAAGGCTGGATGCTCCCCCTGCTGGTCTGTCAGTGCAGCCCCCGCTGCATGCCAGCTCTTTGCCAACATGGTCCCGCCCCCCATCCTGTTTCTGTCAGGCACTGGCTGTGCGCTCCAGTGGCTGGTGAGTGCAGGCAGGCTATGGCCAGTTGTGTCGCCTCTGCTGACCACCCATTGGCCCTTTACATGCTCCCCCTCTCGCCGTCCTCTCCCTGCTTTGCCCCTTCACCCCCAACCCTGTTGCTCCTCCATATCCACCCCCAGTGGGGCATGTCCTCCCAGCGCTGTGCAGAAACCACCTGGTCAGAGTGCTCAGCTCACTGAGAGCCTGGCCGGCAGGCTCCTTCCTTCCCCCACCGCCTCTGGCTGGGCTGGCACCCCGGGAAAGCCCAAGACCCTCCAGCCCGGGGCGCTGGCCAGGAGGAGCCGAGCCCTGCATGTGCAAAGCCTCGCACAGCGCTGGCACAGGGAAGCCTCTCAGCTCCTCAACTACTTCTGGAATGGTGGTGGGAAGTGATTTCCAGCCTGTTTGTGCCCTGATCCTGTAGGCTGTACAGCATCCTTAGCACCTTCTTCACCTGCCCTGGGTCCTGCCCCCAGGGAGCGTGGGGCTGCTCCGTCCCGTAGGCACCCTCCTCTGCTGAGCCACCACTCTGACTGGGTTCACTAAAGCGCTTGCAATCAGGTTCCCTGGGCCCTGCTGCACAATGCATCCTTAGGGCTTAACTCCTTGCTGCCCGCACTGTAACTGGTGGACAGGAGGTAGTTGGGTTATGTTGGTGGCCCACAGCAGCCTGGAAGTGTTTGCTGCCTTTCGACACTGGGCAGGAGGGGACAAGCTGCTTCCAGCCACAGGGGAGGGAGATAGAAGAGATGAGCTCTGCAAGGATTCGGGCCAGATCATCCCTTTCCCCCCTCCTCCCCTGCAGCTGGAAGCAGCTCCTCTCCCTTCCTTCCTATGCAGTGCAAAAAGGCTGCTGCTGGCCACATTTTGGGGTGAATCCTGGCAGAAATCTGCTGAAGGGGGCATGTCCTGCGTGTCCCCTCCACATGTTGCCTCGAAGACACAGCACCAGGTACTGGGTGAGATAGGTCTGTCCTTGGGGGGTCAGCTAGGCATAGAGGGTGGAGAGCGCTGGGCAGGGAGGGTCAGCGCGCACGCCCTCTCTCTCTCTCTCTCTCTCTCACCCACACCCAAACCCAAACCCACCTCCCCACCCCCGTGAGAGAGGTGGAGGGGTGTGTTTGTCACCTCTCCCCATGTGAACCCTAAAGTCTTAAAGATAAGAAGCTAAATAAAAAGAATCCAAGTACACAGTATTACTTTTTAAGAGGGGCTCTGTTAACTTGATGTTAATTTGAATGTTTGTACTTCATAGTTCTGATTGATGTTGAACTCGCTTGAATATGAGAAATTTTACCAGATGTCCCATATTCAGCATAGGAAATATAGTCACCCTAAAGGGTAGTGTCTGTCTTTTGTTCAAACTAGAAGAACTTTTATTAGATGGAAATTAATTCACACATGATTTTTCTTAGAGCCTAAATTAAACCCTAAATTAAACTGAACTACAATTATTTTTGGTTGAAGTTAAGGTTCTCATCCTGTATCACCTTCAAAATAACACATTCAGCCTCACAAACCTATGGCAAGGAGAGAGAGATTCTTGTTTTTACAGATGAAGAAACTGAAGCACTGCTATTAAGGCTCTATATACATTACAAAAATTGTATTGAAGACAGTTGTGCCTTACCTAATTAGAACACAGTTAAAATTTGTAAGATGCACTGCCCTCAGATATGATTTTAGACTGGTTTATGTGACCTATTGCAACATATTAGGTCCAGCCACACTAAACATTTTAATTGTGCTGTAACTAGGTAACATAGTGGATTGTGGATTGTAAACAGACCCAAAATTATTTTCTCAAGGTCACAAAGGAAGTGTAAGGTAGAGATGGGAATAGAACCCTGTCCTCTGCTCCCATTTCTGCTCTAATAAAGACCACACTTCATCCCTGACTTCTTATTGTTCAAGCCTAACAGGGACCATAGTAGCCTTAAACCCTGAATAGAACCAAATTTAGTTCTTTCACAAATGGTAGCAGCTAATGGTCAGTAGTACCAAAGGCTGCTAACAGATCTGATAATGAGCAGACGAACCTATTTAGATTCCATCACCATGAATAGACTGCTAACCTAAGGGATCAACAGCTTTTTTTCATATGATACAGCCTGACTGCTGTACTCCAGATTTAACTGGAAGTTCCTTATCCCGATGGTGGATAAACACTGATGTTTTTAAAATAAATAGCATAAGTACATTTACCTTTTTAAAGTAAAACTATTTTAAATATGAAATTATGATGACCTATGTTAAGGACTAAACTTTCATTCTAATCTATTTAATTTTTTTTTAATTAAGCGGTACCAGCTGAAATCTTAAAGTAAAACCAGTGAAAGTTACTCATTAAGCACCTGGAATCAAAATGTTTGTTTCAAATGCAAAACAAGTTTTAATTGTTTTTTCTCATGTATTGAGCACATTTGAGGTAGTTTTATTTAATTAGTAAAAAAATTGAATATGGAGTTAAGTTGGATTTCAATTAAAAATTCCTCCTAAATATAGCTTTACACAAAATAAAAATTAATCTAATAAATGAGAAATGCATGTCACCATTTTCTAACATAATAGAGGTACAAAATTAAGAATCTGAATAAATGTAAGTAAAGCTATATAATTCTTTCAGTAACCATGCATAGTATATCATGGTTAGCAAAAAAAAAGAAAATGTTGTGTAAATACTCTATTTAATTGTAAATGAACTTGTTTTAATAGTCACTAGCCAATGAGAATCAACTCCTTAGGAAAATAAAAAGTGAAAATCCAAAACAAGACTTCTAACATTGATTATTTAAATCAAGATTTCCTGCTTGCAGGTTTAAATCATAAATAAAATTGATTTAAATCAGTGATTTAAATTACCAATCTACTCTGCTTTATCCCAGTGTTCTCCATAGCCTTCCCTAAAAAGAGTAGGAATGAGGGAATAACTAGTAGTAATGTCATCGTCAGGAAAGGTTTCTTAAGCAGGGACTTATCCACCATCTATTTTAAGACTGACTGGTATCTTGCCTTCCTGAAGGGAAATATTAATGATCTGTCAGCAAGCTTACTGTCCTTCTGCTGGATTTTTACTACTGCTCCTTGTTTGATTGTAACCTCTGGTTTAAAAAAAAAAAAAAACCTATGGGATCCTAATTCACAAAATGCTTTGATCTAGAGAGAAATCCAGTAGACCAACTATCAGTTACACTGGCATCTTGAGGAAGCTGCACGGGGGAAGACTAAGGATAATTTATTCCAAATCTTGAACAGGTTGAGTCAGTATGAGATTTTTTTTAAAAAAATTCTACAGCCTGGAAGGGAATTGGGTAATAACTGTCCGGAGTATACTATTTACTATTCACAGTTCTTATACTGGTAAAGGAGGCTTGGTAGTTTCAGCTTAAATCCCTAGATTTAGAAATTTGATGTCAAGCAGCAATAAAAGCAATCCCACAGTTCTGTTTCTTAGAAAACAAGTATTTTTTCTGGTTCAGCATAAAATCCCTGTATTATACTTTCTCAGATGGAATGTGACTTTATGTAATCTCCCAAGTGGTTTCTTTGTCTGGTGGGGATGTCTGAAATTATCTGCTGAACACTTTAAACATACCTTAACTTGTGTTTAAATGACATCTTGGATAAACTTCCAATCCAATCATATCATTGCAAAAGGCACTAAAACTTGACCCTCTCTAGCATTTTTGATCTTGTTCACATCAAGCTACAAAGAATAAGATTTCTTGAGGTGGTCACAGAGATCTACAACTTTGTTCTAATTTGGGTACCAGAGAGCCATCTAATAATACAGTGCTGTTGCAGTTTATAGAGCAGCAAAAGGGCAGATGGTCAGGACCTGTAGTCTTGTTTCTATCCAAATGTTTTACCAGTGTTCTGGAGTGCTGCTTCAGGAAAAGCTTAGCCAATCTGCTCTGTTGTGCCTTCTGAGATACAGTTACCTTAATCATGGGTGTCAAAAGCTTACCCTTATTAATTATTCATATTATATTAGCTCTGTGTGTCCCTGATTCTGAGATCAAAGCTTATAGGTTCTAAGTGCTGTACCATTACAGAGTACCATGCAGAGTAAACCATTCCTTGCTCTGAAAATTGTACAGTCTATTTAGACATATAGGCAGACTACCAAACAAAATATTCAGTATGTCAAAAGTATAAGACTCATTAGTTACGTTCCCCCCAAAATCCCTGTACTTTAAAAGCAGTTTGCATGTATTCTGAATTACTGAGGATGTATAATATAACAAATGACAATGTAAAATAGCATTGTCAAGACTAGTTATGCTGCTTAAAAACCTAGTAAGTTAACATATATATATGCGCGACTGGATAGCATAGTGGTTAAGAGCGCCGCCCTTTGATACAAGAGACCGGGGTTCAAATCCCGGTTGGTACCCAACTTTCCAGTAGGGGTCCTTGGGCAAAAGACCCCCTAACGCTTCACCTGCCTACTTCAAAATATGAGAGTGACACGAATTAGGAGAGTCATGCCGGCTCGGACATCGCCCAGATTAACAAGGTTCACGCCAGATGTTGAGGAACCAGGACAATCTGACGATAAGTGGGCTACTGGAACAAACCATTCATGGATGAGACAAGAAAACCTGGAATTGATGGAATGCTACTCACCAACAATAGACCCTAACTGATGAGGGGATATCATGCCAAACATATGAGGGCCATGGACGGACAAAAGCCTTACCTCACACTTACTGAGAAATCAGCTAGGTTTAACTGCATGTCTTCAACACAGCTTGCGTAGACCAACTCACAAGCTGAAGCTGAAACTTACTGGCCACCCCGCTCCATGCAGAGCACAGCAGCTGATATGAGGCATAAGATATGGAGAAACTAGCTACAGTGCGCAATCCGAGATGATACCAAGGCTTCAGTGAGAAGTATCATCAGATAGTATCGTTAGAGCAACTAGAGCTTCTCAACTGACAATCTACACCCACCAAAGAAACAATGAACTGGTACTACCGCTACACCTCTGTATCCTGGAAGATGCTTGGTATCATTGAGTCAAGAAGAACAACAGTAGTGTATCCACCTGGAAAATGAGGTTGGAGATAGATCAAGGCGACTCGAGAGAAGTGTCAGCTGGTGGAACTACAGAAGGGTGTAGAGATTAAGGATAGACTCGGCTACTAAAAAACTACAAGGGCCTGACTGCATATGAAGCCTAGAGATCTGGCTAACAAAGCCACAGCACCTGGATACCAGGCTAAGGAGATACCACTAGAGAAGCAGAGGCCAAAAACGTAATGCCCTGTTCTCCAAAGACCATCCAGGTGTACTCCCAATGCAGGGCAACAACACAATAACAGCAGAGCCACCAGCAGCGGAAACTGAGACAGTACTGGAGAACAATATGGGAGAAAGAGAAGACTCTAAACACCAGTGCAAAGTGGCTGCAGGACCTGAGAACAGAGCAGCAATTCCCAGAAAGAAACCATCCCCATCACAGTAGAAGAATCCGCAAGCGGTCAAGAACTGAAGGAGCTGGACAGCAACTGCGACCAGACATGATCCACACTACTGGTAAAGAAATAACAGCAGTGCATGAAACGCCTAAGCAGCAAGATGAACCGCAGCTGCTAGGCAGCAGGCTCCCACCCAAACTGGGCTACACAAGGAAGGAAGTGCTGATTCATGAAAGATCCCTGCAAGGAACAGAACTCGTCAACTACGGCCAATAACTGCCTCCCACACAAGGAAAGTCCTATTCAGGCATGTAGCTGCAAGCACAGGACCATATGGGCCAGTACATGAGCAAGTCAGAAGGGCTTGGGACCACACCAGAGGCTCAAAACACCAAGTATTCTCATGATGAGCAGTGCCCAAGACTCAGGTCTAGACAGACCAATCTGAGCACAGCTGGATTGCCTACAGGAAAGCTAGATCAATGCGCACACGTGGATCTGTGAATGTCTGGCGCTATACAAAGTCAAAAGGACACTAAGGACCTTCCTCAAGTAATCATGGGACTATTGGAAGACAACACTGGAATCAATCAAGGCAGCTTGCCAAGTGGCCATCAAGTGCGGGCACTATGCCAAGTGTGATCGCAGCTTGTCCGCTGCCTGTTCTGCATGGCTTAACCCCTCAGCCAGATAATCACAAAGACTGGAATATCGGGTAGTTCAGGAGTGGACTACCGTAAGACACTATACAGATGCCATCAAGCGTTATTGTAAGAATGAATGAGACATCGACTCGCTAATCACCTGATGCAGATCTACAGTGAGGATAGTCGAGATGTCCTTGACTGGAGAAGTGTGGGCGGAGGTAGTGAATGAGAGGGAGGTAAGTCAAGAGACTGGGGATGGAACATAGCAGACTTGAATAGACAGCTACAAGTCACCTTGGCGTCAACTAGTCACATGGAAACCAGTGAGAGGCAAGGAAGACAGCAACTCCAAGATCACCCAAGGAAAGAACAGGTCCTGAACGAGCCAGCTCAGTGGGAAGAAAAGATCCAGCCAATCTAACAGATACGCCCTGCCGGTCATAGATACCCTGCTGGATGTGAGCTTTTTGGCCACAAGGAGGACATGGAGGCTGCCAATGTGAAGACCGCGAAGCTCCTCACAATGCAACGGAGGTTTTCCACCCAGGCCAACACCCAGAGACTGTATCCAGCCGGAAAGCGGGGGGGGCTTGGTGAGCGTCAGGCCACTGTCTGGACGAAACTGGAACATCGAGAGTACATCATAAGATGGCCCCCAAAGAGGAGTTGCTGAGAAAGCTGAGGCAGCAGCAGAATGGGAAGGAGACCAAGCAGACAGAGTGCCAGGCAAGACAAGATCCCTGATGGATGTACACGACAGATAGCTGAGGTGGCTGACATTGGACAATCCTATCCAGTGGCTGGGAAAGGGCTGGACTCAAGATCAGCATGAGCTCACTGTTATCATAGCAGCACCAGGACAACAGGCGACTGTGCACCAGATCCATTGAAGCAGGGGTCTGCCACACTAAAGAGGAACTAAAGGTGCAGATTAAGAGGCCTCAAAGACAGTCCAACACTAGTGGCAGGATGTAGATGCAGGCAGGAACAGCATACAGTGATACGACACAAGTGGCTGGCATGTGTACAGGAACATCTTGCACAGCGTATCGGCAACCCTCCCAGAGCAGAGTGGGAGATGCACAGAAGGTTGTGGAGAATAGCAGGGCTAAGATTCTGTGGACGTTCCAGATCCAGACGGACAGCGAGATACTGGCAATCACAGACATCGTGGTCAAAGACAAAGACCAGAAGACAGCGGTAGGGTGAAGATATAGCAGTGCCAAGTGACAGCAACAATCAGGAAGAAGAATATGAAAACCTGGAGAGTACGGGCCTAAGAGGAACTCGAACGAGATTGGACTGAAGGCCAAAGTGCCAGTGGGTGGTAGGAGCACTCGGGCTCGTGACCACTAAGCTGGTGATGGCTCCAAACAGATCCAGGAACAACTCAGAGGCTCTCTGTCCGAGAAGAGTGCAGTGCTAAGGAGACAGCTAAGATACTGTGCAGAACCCTCAAACTCCCAGGCCTCGGTAGAGGACTCAAGATGAGGAAAAGGACACATACCACCCATAAGGGGTGAGAGGGGATTTTTTTATGACAGTACAATATGTGTATATGACTGGTGGAAATAATGTATAACTAGGCTGTAAGCAATTTAAAATGTTAATCGTGATTAATCGCACTGTTAAACATAATAGAATGGCACTTATTTAAAATTATTTTGTATGTTTTCTACATTTTCACACATATTGGTTTTCAATTATAACAATATCCAAAGTGTACAGTGCTTACTTTTATTTTTATTACAAATATTTGCACGTGTAAAACAAAAGAATAGTATGTTTTCACCATTCACTACTAATACAAGTACTGTATGCAATCTCTTTATCGTGAAGTTGCACTTAATAAATGTGAATAAGTACCAAAAAAACTGCAACTTAAAAAATAGAACAGTGTAAAAACTTTATAGCTACAAGTCCACTCAGTCGCTATTTCTGTTCAGCCAATCGCTCAGACAAACAAGTTGTGTTTACATTTGCAGGAGTTGTGCTGCCCGCTTCTTGTTCACAATGTCACTGAAAGTGAGACCGAGCTGGTCTCACGGCACGTGTAACTGGCATTGCAAAATATTTACATGCAGATGCACTAAGAATCTCATATGTTCCCTTCATCTTCAAGACCACATCAGAGGACTGTTCCTATGCTGAATGACAGGTTCAGACAGAAACAAATTTCATTTCGTTTATTATTCTGAGTCAGATCCAGCAGCAAAGTCAATTTTTCTTTTTTTGGTGGTTCAGGTTCAGGTAGTTTCCGCGCAGCAGAGTGTTATGTTTTAAGATTTCATGAAAGGTACTCCAACAGACTGTCCCTCTCAGATTTTGGAAGACACTTCAGATTCCCCTGAAACTTGGGTCAAGTGGCTGTAGCTTCTTTCGCAATCTCACATTATACGTTTCTGCATTTTGTCAAAATCTGAAGCAAAAGCGTTGTTGAAATGAAATGTCTGAGTCATCATCCAGACTACCTAATAACATGAAATACATGGCAAATACAGGTAAAAAGAGCCGGAAGACATACAATTCTCCCCAAGCGTAGTGCAAATTAATTAACACTTCTTTTTTTTTTAAATGAGCCGTCACAAGCATGGCAGTGATGTCCTACTGGATGTGGCCAAACCATGAGAGCATACAAATGTTTAGCTATCTGGCATTGTAATACCATTGCAAATGCAGCACAAAAGTGCCATACGAATGCATGTTCTCACTTTCGGTGACATTCGAAATAGAAAGTGGGCAGCATTATCTCCCAAAATGTAAACAGAACTTGTTTGTCTGAGCGATTGGCTGAACGAGAAATAGGACTGAGTGGACTTGTAGGCTCTAAAGGTTTACATTTGTTTTTGAGTGCAGTTATGGAATAACAAAAAATCTACATTTGTAAGTTGCACTTTCACGATAAAGAGATTGCGCTATAATACTTGTATGTAGTAAATTGAAAAATACTGTGTTCTGTTTATCATTTTTACAGTGCACATATTTGTAATGAAAAATAATATAAAGCAGGCAGAGCATACTTTGTATTCTGTGTTGTAATTGAAATCAATATATTTGAAAATGTAGAAAAACATCCAAAGTAGTTAATAAATGTCAATTGGTATTCTATTTAATAATGCAATTAAAATTGTGATTGATTGCCATTAATTGGAGTTAATCATGAGTTAAGTGTGAGTAATCAACAGCTGGGTTCCCTGTAAGCTGCATGGCCACTCAGCAGGCTATTTAGGACCATGCAGGTCCCCCGGCCCCGGGAGAGGAGCCCCTCCCCAGGCCCACCGGAACTGCCGCAGTTGGGTAGAGGCACCCCAGCCCAGGCCTGCTGATGCTGCCATGGCCAGGGAGAGGAGCCCTTTGCCCGGCCCAGCCCCGCTGGAGCAGCTGCAGTGGGAAGAGGCACACCTCTCACCAGCTGAAGTGCTGCTGGGGGGGGAATCCTCTCTCTTTCTGTCTGTCTGCTGTAGCCCCAGGGCAGGACCGCCTGCACCCCCACCCAGCACCTAATCCCCTCGCATCTCAACCCTCTGCTCCAGCCCTGAGCCCCTCATTCCCAGCCCCACCCCAGAGCCCTCACCCACCTGTACCCCAGCCCTGAGCCCCTCATCCCCAGCCCCACCCTAGAGCCCACTCCCCCAGCCAGGGCCCTCACACCCCTCTCCCTTGCACACCAGCCTTCTTCCCCAGCCCCGAGCTCCCTCACACACTCAGACTTCTTGGCCCCACCCCGCCACATGAATTTTGTTATGTGCACCAGTATGGAGGTCATGTGTCAGACACCACCTCTACGTTAGTGTACATAACAAAATTGATTCCGCATATGGGTGGAAAAATTATACTAGTGCTGTCTATCAGTGTTCCCTCTAAAGATTACTTTTTTCCTTCCACTAGATGGCCCCACTTTCCATCTCAAGTTCTGTAATGCAGGAGCTGGAAAGCAGCTCCGAAGAGACTGTGGAGCAGTAGCTGAATGTTTACAAGGGACCTCTGGGGATTTCTTATCTGCTATGCATTCTAGGATGACTATCCAGATGTTACGGGCAGGCTGATAGTAGGGGCAGATCACCGAGCACTATTACCAGAAAGTGTCCACTGTAACCCATGGCACTCTTAGCATTTCCCTAATCCAGTTCATAGATTCGTATAGTTGCTTCTCAGAAGCACTTCAAGCAACTTCTTTGGCACTGATAGTCATCTACAAGAACTTAGACCTTACCCAATCCCCAAAGAAGCAACAGATTTCCGTGAAGTGATCTTTATGTTCAGCTGTTGCTGCCATTGCGCTCGTGGTCAAAAAAGATCTGGCTTCTGTTTCACAGGACTTCAGCAAAAAGTGGAGCCTACTAGTGGGAGGGAAGTCAGACTAAAAAGAGGGCACTCTTTTCAAATAAGGCCAAAATTTATTTCAGTTGTCAATCTCATATGCTGCAACTGTAGTTAGTAAATATTAACATTTTTTGAGAACATAAGACCTAACCGGTGGTTTACCAATAGAGGACCTTTTGGAAGGTGAGAATAAAATAACTTTCCTCTCTCCCACTCCTTGCATAGAAAATAGTGAGAAGTTCTCTCAACATTAATTACTTTCTGCAGCAAGTAATGTATTGACTGGCATCTGGGTTTTTTATCTTCTGTCAGTGTCTGTACATTTTTTTTCTATAATGCTTCATTTGTATGATTTTTTTATTTTTTTTATTTCCAGGTAAGAGCACCATCACTGGCTGACCCAAATACTTTGGTAGAAGACATGCTTACTCCATGCTCCCCAGGTGATCCTAATGCCATTGAAATGACCTGGATGGATGTCCCAGGGGATAAGCTGTTGGAGCCTGTTGTTTCCATGGTCAGAATTTTGTTTTCATTACGAAATGCATTTCTTCATACTTCATAGAACTTTATGAAATCTTAAAGCAAAGTTTTCCAACGTGGGTGCTTGAGTTAGGCACCTAAATTAGTGGCCTGGTTTCAGAAGGGCTGAGTACACCCATGAGCACTCAGTTAATCCTAGCATGCCATTTTAGTAATGAGTCTGGTACAGTTTGTTCAACAATTTTAAGCCTTGTTGTTATGCAGAGCCAACTCTCCCCACCCTTATTTACAGCTTGCCTGTATTCATCCTGCCCATCAGCTGACATGCAGCTAGCACCTTTCTCTTATCGGCTGTTAATTGTGTGGTAGCCTTTTCCGTCACTGTCATCCCTGAATCTCAGGATTGTATTGCTATATTGAGAGAATATAGTCAATTGTTATACTGCAGGCTGGTGTTTACAGATTAAAATATTGCTGAAAACTCCTATTATCAAATACAATTTTGTGACAAGTGATTATATATGTGTATAATGGTAGTTTCAGTGGATTTTCCATAAAGGTGTATGAGGGTTCCCTCTCCTGTCCCCCTCCCTTCCTATACTCGTCTCTTAAAAATAATTAATTTTTACCCTGGAACATAGAATACATTTATTGTGTGTAGAGAAACAACAATTCTATCCTGTTTATAAAACAGATCATAGTCTTTGAATCACTCAATTTCAATTCAGTCAATATAGTGAAATCTGTGTTATGACACTTGCTGCCATATTTTTCCAAGAATTGCAAGACCAGATCTATACAAAATAGTGGATATTTGGCTGGAGGGAGAATTGGGGAGAGATTTGAGCTGCCACTGTCCACGTTATACCTGTTCAAGTAGTGAGCGCTGATGATCTGATAAAATCTTTCTTTCATGAAATTTAAAAGCACTAGCTGGGGTATTTTAGCTACAAGTTTTACTCGGAGTACAAGTAATCTGCATTGGGGGACTCTTAATTTGTAGTTGGTTTATCTCAGACTAAATAGGATTTAGCCCCAAGGCACTTGTTGCCTACTGGGCACGACACCACCTCAGGTTCTTATGATTACTCATTTGTTTTTTTGTTTTTTCTATTTTTAAGACAATCACGCATTTATAAGTTGTCAGTGGAATGACAGACACCTTTGAAATGGCATTTCTGGCATGACTAAGGAGTTCTGAAAGCAATATCCGACGAAGTGGGTATTCGCCCACGAAAGCTCATGCTCCAATACGTCTGTTAGTCTATAAGGTGCCACAGGACTCTCTTTACTACTTTTACAGATCCAGACTAACATGGCTACCCGTCTGATACCTGAAAACCGTAGCCAGTTATAGCAGGAGTCTATTTGCTGCACTTTCAGAGAACTTTATATGGCTCTGGGTGTGTGTTTGACCCTGTTCTCTTAGTTTGTTTTTAAATGTTCTATACTATTTTTCACCATGGATCTCTGACTACTTGCATTTTACTGTCTTTATCAGAACTTGTGTGTGAAACTGACCAGTCTAATTTTGCCCTCCATTCTGATAAAATTCTTTAATGTTGAAAGCCTCTATAGTTGGAATTAACTTTTTTTTAGAAACTAGCTCTTTACTTAGGTTTCAATGCTTCTTCATCTCCTTTCCCAAAAACAAACAAACAAAAACTAAAAAATAACACTAGCCATATTGTATCTGTGCACTTTCAGGGTATTTGCATAAGTTAGTCATACACAGATGTGTGTGCACACCCAATTTTGCAAGTCTAGCTCTGCATCTCTATCTGATGGTATAACAGGATTTTTGTCTACCTTTTGGGTACTGTGTAGATTTTTTGTTACACTTTGGAGACTACCCAAACCTGTCACCCCAGCCCTGGTACTTGGGGGGCCTCTGTACTGTGCAGCTATGGTTCAGATCCCTGATACCAGTAGCCAGTCCACAAGCATATGGTGTCACCCTGGCTCACTAACCTACTTACTCTTTTGCACGGTGACACCAACAACCTTTCTAGTCCTGTGTCTCCCCAACTATGTCCTCTCAGGCACTTAAACTTTTCCCTTCTGGTTCCTTGCCCCCAAAGGTGTGAAACCAGCCCCCCTGCTCTCAGTTCACCATGGTGCGCATATGCCACACGGTTTGCCCAACAGAGACCTGTTTGGGACAAAAATGAACAAAACTGTTTTTAATAGAAAATCCGCAGATCAAAGATAAAATAGTAAGGGAAAGCAAACATCTGACTCTCACAGAAAATAAACATGAAGACATAACCTCAGCCTTTACTCTTCTATATCAGATAAATTCCCTTTTTTAATATGTTACTTATTGCCTTAATACAGTTTTCCAGCATACCCCTTAGCTATAGGAGGGATCCAGCATTCACAGACAGCCTCCTGCTGTGAGACTGTCCCCCAACTTCTGGATTCAGCTCAGTTCCAAGCCTGCTTTAAAAAGGGTTCTCCTTTTGTTTTTTGTTTTTTTCCTTTCTCTCTCAGTCCATGATGATTCATGGTTAATCACAGTTGTGAAGTTTCCTCCTGATTTGCTGTTGGGGAGCCACTGTGTTCTTTTCAGCTTCGAGTTATTTCAGAAACTTTCCATTAACTAATGGTTCACCGTTGTCCTTTCCTGGGATGGACTGCAGATAGTTACTTGAAGCCTGAAGCCGGGTTCGTGTAAACCAGTGGTTCTCAAAGCCAGTCCACTGCTTGTTCAGGGAAAGCCCCAGTGGGCCAGGCTGGTTTGTTTACCAGCCGCGTCAGCTGGTCGCAGCTCCAGCTGGCCGCGGTTCGCCACTCCAGGCTAACGAGGGCTGCGGGAAGGGCGACTAGCACAGCCCTCAGCCTGCGCTGCTTCCCGCAGCCCCCATTGGCCTGGAGTGGCAAACCGCGGCCAGTGGGAGCTGTGATCGGCCGAACCTGCGGACGTGGCAGGTAAACAAACCAGCCTGGCCCACCGGGGCTTTCCCTGAACAAGCAGTGGACTAGCTTTGAGAACCACTGGTGTAAACAACTGTTTTGGGAGGTGCCCCTCCATGCCTGAGTGCTCACCATCCTGCTGTAAAATGTGGCTGCAGTTGCTGGACAGTGTTCTATATATACAAATACATAAATATGTGTATGTATCTCATAATGGTTGAGTTTAGAACATTACAAGATTTCATAAAAGACCTTACTCAATATATTTTTATAGTACTGTAACATTTGTATGCAATCAGTTGATTTAACTACTTATTTTGAGAGTTCAAACCTTTTGTTCTTCTTTAAGAGATGTCCCTGTGGGTGCTCCACTCCAGGTGTTGGTGAGACCCTGCGCCTTTGCTCGGAGATTTTTACAGCAGTACTTGCACGGGTCACGCCCGTGCAGAGCCTCTCTCTCTCTTCTGCTCCCCCTCACCCCCCACCCCCCCCCAAGTGTACCTAAATAGTACGTGTGTGTGTGACTGATCTCAGTTCATTCTCTACCGTCCCCGGCCTGAGATGGAGCTCAGCAGACTCATTAGAGAATTTCTTCTCTCCCTTGTTCAACTTTTTTCCCTCTTAGTTTAGCTTACCAGTATTAGTTAGGTCTTCTCTTTTTTAATTAAAACAAAAAAACGTTTTGTTCCTGTCACCAGCCGCTTCCAACATGCCTGGCTCTCCAGGTTTTAAGCGCTGCTCTAACTGTAATGGTGCCACCTCTTTTTCAGATTGTCACTCTAAGTGTATTAAATGTTTGGGGGAGTTCCACATCCCCCCCCCAAAATGTGCCCACTGCAGCAAGTTGAAAAGCAGGGCACACAAAGACACGGAACTGCAGTTAAAACTACTCCTTCTGCAAAAATCCCTTGGACCAGCCTCAGACCCGGGCTCTGACTCTGCTGTACACCGCATCCGCCCCCCTCCGCCCCCACTTCAAAGAGATAAAAGAAAACTTCCAAAAAACATCAGTGTCTCTCACCAGCAAAGGGTATTCACAGGGATAAGCCTTCTCCAGGTACTGCTTCCTTCCCCACGCTCCCCTAGCTGACTACCTATGATGCGCTGGGCTCCTCTGGCTGCAGCGGTCATGGTCACGCTAATCTCCAGTGCCAAGGCTTCAGGCTTTCAGTTGCCTGCCTCTCACTAGACGGCAGTGACAGAACGCTCAGGACACCGGTGCAGAGGAACCCCTCCTCACAACAAATTCCTCTCACGCAGCTCTCCCCTCACAGAGGTGCTGCGGCACTACAATTCACACACTCAAGGAACCTGCTGGTGTCACCTATCCTGCAGTCACCCCTGCTTAACACCGACTTCTCTCTGGACACTCAGGCAAAGTCTGCACAGCTGTTCTCCAGTGATGAGGAATCTGGGCTGCATGGAGAATGTTCACCTTATCAGATCTCTCGTTCACAGACCCCAATCAAGAGAGGTCATAGAAAAGCAGTCTTGTCCTACTCCGAGGTCCTGCCCCATGCTGTGTGAGCCCCTGGATGGCACTATCCATGCTCTTCCCACCACAGTAGCAATATTGGGCTCCATGAGCTCCTTATGAGTGTGGTCCCAAGTATTATACCACTGCAGCTATAGACATGAGACCGGCTCGGTACCACCAGCTGACAACCCTGCCACTGACTCCAGACATCAGGAGCCCTGTCACAACTGCAAGAGCAAGGATGGCCTGCCTCTAACCCTGTAGAACTAGTTGTTCTGCCTGATGAAGCATTGCTTTCTCCTCCCCGATGTCTTCGGACGACTTCTCAAAATTTCAAGACCTGTTTAAAAGAGTTGCCAATGAGTTACGAATTAACCTGGAGGAAGTCTCTGAACAGCAGCATGAGCTAACTGACATCCTGCAGCCCTCTTCTTCTAGAATTGGATTGTATATCAATGCAGCCCTTTTTAGAACCTGCCAGTGCCATTTGGCAAACGCTGGCTGCAAGCCTGCCTACCTGTAAGAGAGCAGACTGAAAGTACTTTACTCCTTCCAAGGGCTTGGAATTCCTGTTTGTTCACCCAGCGCCAAACTCACTGGTAGCAGACACAGTTAATCAAAAGAACAAACACCAGATTCCCCGCTCCACCCCTTCCAACAAGGACAGTATGCAGTTAGATCTGCTTGGATGTAAGGTATCCGTTTCTTCCACATTGCAATGTCGCATTGCTACTTATACAGCTGTTCTAGCAAAATACGACCACAAAAATTACAATAAATTCATGGACCTCATTGATCACATTCCAGAAGAAAAGAAACAACAATTTATAGCCATAGTTTCCAAGGGACAAATCTTCTCCCACACTGCTCTTCAAGCTGCCCTTGCTGTGGCCAATACTGTGACACAGTCCACTGCCACAGCAGTCATGATGCACCAAGGGTCATGGCTCTTGTCCTCTTCCTTTCCCCGGGAGGTCCAGAGTACCATTGAGGATCTCCACTTCGATGGTAACCACTGTCGCCTGCACCACAAATGACGTACTGCACTCCATGAAGGACGCCAGGCAACTGTCTGGTCTCTAGGAATTTAAACCCCTATGACCAGAAGGCGACAATATAGATGTCAGTCTTACCAGCGACCACGCTACCCCACATACACTCAGCAATTCCATAGATCTCACGAGCAACAGCAACGCCAGAGATCCAGATACCAATTCCGCTGTCCCAACTCCTCGGCAGCGTCTCAACCCCCTTCAACTAATAAGCAAATTTGAAGCCTTGGTTAAGGGTATAGAAAACAATATTTCCACTTCAGCACCTACACCGCCTGCCCCTATTTTGGGTCACTGCCTATGCCCATTCTATCAATGGTGAAATATTACCACCACCAAGTGGGCTTCAGAGGTCATCACAGTTGGATATTCCATCCATTTCCTCTCCCTGCCTCCCTCCCACCCTCCCTGTCACTCTTCAGGGACTCCTCTCACAAGCAACATCTCCTTCAGCTGGGGGCAGTGGAAACCGTGCCCGAACAACACAGAGGAAAAGGTTTCTATTTCCATTACTTCTTAACAGAAAAGAAAAAAACGGGGGATGGCCTCAGGTGGCCAAACATATTTATCAAAAGCAAAAGTTCAAAATGGTTACCCTCGCCACTATAATCCCAGCACTGGAGCAAGGTGATTGATTTTCAGCCCTTGACCTACAGGCCACCTGTTGTCATGTGATTATTCCCACAGATGTTTTCTTCATTTTACTCTCGGTTCGACACATTTTCAATACAGAGTGTTGCCCTTTGGCCCATCTACTGCCCCAGAGTTTTCTTCTAACTGCTAGCCGTGATTACTGCCCACCTCAGGAAACGGGGTTATAATATTTCCTTACATCAACAATTGTCTCCTCAAAGCCTCAACACTTCGATCCACGCAGCTTACTGTCGCTTGCTCCCTTTCCCTTGGCCTACAAATAAAAACAAATCCACCTTATCTCTTACCCAACGACAGACGTTCATAGGAGCGCACCTCGATTCCAGAACGAGAATAGTGTCTCCTGCTCAATTGTGTCAACACCATAAAACTCCTAGTTACAAAACTTTGCAACAGTCCCTAGGTCACTGCACGACACTGCCTGCAACTATTAGGCCACACTATTAGGCATACCTTGTGTGCTTTCATGGTAAAAAATGCATGCCTATACATGAAGTGCTTTCCAAGCTTGGTTGGCCACAGTTTACAGACTGAACGTACACACTCTAAACAAGCCTCTGTCGATACCCTTCAGAGTCAAAGACTCCCTCTGATGGTGGACAGTTCCCTCCAACCTCTGCTCAGGAGTCCCTTTTCTCCAGGACTCCCTATCACTCATAATGACTACTGATGCATCCCTCACCGGATGGTGAGCACACATGTCCCACCATATAGCCCAGGGGTGATGGTCTTCCACCGAAGCCTCCCTACACACAAACCTCCTAGAACTGCGAGCCATACGCAATGCCTGCCGTCACTTCCTCCCATTCATTCAGAACCAACATGTTCAGATAATGACAGACAACATTGCATGCATGTCAACAGGCAGGGAGCGGGGGCTTGATCTCAGTCGCTTTGCACAGAAGCCACGAAGCTCTGGAATCGGTGCCACGTGAGCAACGTATGGATATCGGCCACATATCTTCCCAGGGGCCCTGAATACCATTGCGGACAAACTAAGCAGACATTTTCCCTGAGATCGCAAATGGGAGATAAATTACACGATCATACACAATATATTCCATGTTTGGGGCTATCCAACCCTGAGCCTCTTCATGACTGCAAAGAACAAGAAGTGTCCCAGATTTTGCTCCAGAGTGGGATTGGGCAACCATTTCCCAAGAGATGCATTCCTGATCTCATGGGCTTAACACTTAATGTATGCTTTCCCCCCAATACCAGTTCTCCACAGAGTTCTGACAAAGGTAGGTAGACAGATCGTGCCATGGTAATTCTCATTGCCCCATCATGGCCCAGACAGTCACATGGTCCGGTCCCTATCTCCTTGAGATGCACTGCTTTTAAGTCACCTGGAGTGGAGCACCCACAGGAACATCCCTCGAAGAGGAAGTTACTCACTTTGTGCAGTAACTGACATTCTTTGAGATGAGTGTCCCTGTGGGTGCACCGCTACCCACCCTCCTCTCTCTGCTTTGGAGTTGGGGTAGCCTCCATAAGGAACTGAGGAGACTGGTCACACACATGTACTGTTAAGGTACACTCAGAGCTGGGGGGCAGGCTATGCGCTTGCACGACGGGTACAAGTACTGCTGTAAAAATCTCAAGAGTGAAGGCGCAGGGTCTCACCAACACCTGGAGTGGAGCACTCACAGGGACACTCATCTCAAACGTCAGTTGCTGCACAGGTGAGTAACCTCTTCTCCCCTTGGGGTGTCTGGACCCAGATTGTTACAGCTGGTTTTGCTGGACATATTTAAGGAACCCAAGTTCTTCACTGGCAGAAATCCAGTGTTTTTCTTTCAGTGTTAGAAATCAGCTCTTGTTCTTAATCAGATCAGACGTTGATTCCTTTTAAAGAGTAATATCTGTTGTCAGTTCATTGGTGATCATTGTCTAAAAAATAGCCCTGTTAATGTTTCATGTGTTTGGCAGGGTTTTTTTTAATAGTATGGTTTGTAATGTACCTACTCCAGTCAATCAGTACTACGTATGATTGAAACTACAATTTTTTGTCCTGAATATATTAGTAAGTACTTTTTATCTCTAGGGCTCTGGCTTCATAGATATAGGCTGCTAAAAACAGGGGCAAAAGTTTAGGAAAATTTAGTGTGTCATAGTGGTGATTGACTGAATTGAAATGACACCAATGTTAGCCTTTTGAGATGGTTTGCCTGTCAGTCATGAATAGCTAAACTTTTTGCTAGATATCAGTTATAAAATATTTGCGTTATATACCAACTCGAACTCCTGATTTCTCTCCCCCAAATATTAAATTATTGAAGTTACACTTATGATAGTGAGCAACAATGGACAGACCTATCATATTAAGTTTTTCTTCACTTCCACTAAGCAATGATGATCCAAATTGTGTGCTGGTTACCGGAGCAGGTTAAACCTAAAAATTTTACTGGCCAAGGTTTCACTGTTAGAAGTATATCAGTGACATTTCTCCTTATTCATTGACCACATATTTTATATTATGGAAAGTACGCACGTAAATGTTTTGGTCATTTATACTTTTGTGTAACTTGTTACTTCCATGTTCCATGGCTGTCCCAGTTGATGATTTTTTTCCAGTGTGCATATTAGCAGCAAGATTATTGGATGTGATATTGTTGCTAATGTTGTGTTTATGAAAATTCTTCTGTTAATATTCATCTGTACTGTTTTCTTTCTCGGACAGGCTGATATGCTACGGTCACTGGCTAGCACAAAACCAACAGTAAATGAACAGGATCTGGAAAAATTAACACAGTTTACAAAAGACTTTGGTCAGGAAGGCTAAACCAAAGACAGTCATGGAAGACTCGAGCTTATGTTTTCTCTTTTATAGGTAATTTTGCCTCCTTATTGATGGCATTTCAAATAATTGCCAATGAAAAAAATCACTTCCTTCTTACTTTGCACATGGAATAGAAGATATCTTTGCAAAGACCCTTTGAGCTTTTGTATTGTATTGTTTTCCTCAAATGTCTATTAAATGTCTTCTACTGAGAGGTAATACTAAGAGTATAATTTTAGGATCATATGGCAAAGCAAAAGTGATGTGGTAAATTGTATTTAAATATTAGAAATCTCTTAAAAGATTAGTTAAGTTTTACTAAATGTTAAATTTTAGGCTATATCTGGTAGGCCTGACTATAAATTATTTATGAAGTCCCGTTGGGCCCAACGATAAATGACAGTTACACACGTCCTCTCCCACCCCCAAAAAGGCCAAGTGTTCTGAAAGTCAATTAGCCTGCACATTAATTGCTTTCTTTTCAGTTAGATAAATACATAAAAATTTGCTAATAAATCAGATATTGCAGATGTACATGTCCTGTAAAATAGGTAAGCAAAGAACACTGTGATGGGGGCTAATATTTTGAACTTATGTAATGGCCAGTACTTATGATAAATACAGATATTGAACTGGTACTTGGCTCTTTTTCTGGTATGCTGTGTTTAATTATTGCCTTAAAAAACAGCAAACTTTTGTTTTTTAATTCCACTAGCTGATAGACGTCTGTCACTGTGCAATCTAGCAAAGACTTACTAAATTTAAGAATCTTGGAAGAAAGTTCTTCACTGATTTTTTTTTTTCTTTAAATCCAGATTTACTTTCAGTAGGAGTTTTGACCAAACGTATAGAATGTTTTAGAGTACTTGCATAAGATTACGTAACTGAAGGCCTGCAAGGTATAACCAGTCTTTGAATATTGTAAGTGAGATGTTTCTGGAACTAACTTGTGATCTTATTTTCAGAACCTGGGAAATTTAGGGAAGAAGTAGTAAAAGGCTACAACTTTGAGATGATCGGCTAAATTGTCCTAAGTACCTCCTTTAGTACAGTGCATAGCATGTATCAATTTAATGCTTAAAGATTTTGAAAATACCTCTCTAAACAAAATACAATAGTAGTATCGTTACTTCCTGTGATTTTTTTCTAAAGGATTCTAAGATGTGCCTAAATGTAACTTACAACACTATACTGTCAGCATTGAGTTTGTGCCTTGTAAGTTTGCACTGTAGATATGAAAGATCATTGAGGTATTTAGAATACAGTACATTCCATTATTACCTGTAAAATTCTATCCCTGCATATGCTTTGTTTAAACTAACTTGCATTAAAAAAGAAATTTGCACATTTCATAGATATATTATACGGTCACCTTTTGATGGGTTTGGTTTTCTTTTTATGTACATATTTTGTGTACTGTATAAATCATAGGACGGGTGAAATTTGCTGTACTTAAATTAAGTAAAATGTCATAGTACAACAACTATACTCAGCTTATTCCTTCAGTATTTTCAAGGGGGTCCTGGACTAACTTTCTACTGCAGTTCATGGGTACAGTTTGCTTCTGTGTAATAGTGCAATCTTCAGATATTTCTTATAATCCATATAATACTGAAACTTCATTTCCTTTCCAGTAATCTTTCACTGTATTGTATACACCCAAATTCCTTTTTACATCATTCACGTCAATGAAATAGTTGTGCCTTTGTCTCACATTGCAGTCTGCGTGCATAATTCCAAATATTTACAAACCTCTCAAAATTCAAACCAGAGACTTCAGTGCAATCTTCTGATTCTCAGAGCCATATCTTGGAAGTGCAGACACCCGTGTTAAGCATACTGTGGGTTACCATCAATTCACCTTTCGGTAACCTCTTCATTAAGTGTGTTATGTTGGACATATTTCAAATGTGAATCAATAACTTTGTTTAGTTGTGGGAAGTGTTCTGTGTTCAATACTTTTGCTATAGTGTTATCAGCTTATGTTTCTTATTTGTAATGAGGTCCACAGATCCATGACATTGGGTATCGTGCTGTATGCAGCCTTGGAGGCAGACCGGACTTGTCAGTCAGAGGCAGGGAAAGTGTGGCTCCATCTCTGAGAAACTGCCAAATTTCATCTGTTTCTCCAGCTGCAGGCAGGCAGACAAACCAGTTCCCCTGCACCCACTTTAAAGCAAATTTTAAAGAAAAAGAAGGGAGAAAATGGCTTCATTACCAGGTCTGTTGTAAGAAAAATCCCTTGTGCCTGGCACAGATGACAGCAACCCTCCTGGGACCAGCGAGAAATTGATGCCTCCTTTCCCTCTCCCCTGCCCATTGTAGGGGGAGGGTAGGTTGAAGCACAGTAGCAAAGGGTCAGAAGCTTCCTGCCCAGGCCCTGGAGCTCTTGCCCATAGCCATGTCTGTTGACCACAGAGCCATTGCCCAGTGCCTCCCCCTACAATGGGCTTCAGGGGCAGGGAGCTACTACTAGGGATCTAAAGAGAGAGCAAAGAGAGCAGGCCACCCTTTTCCTTCATTGCACAGCAGGCCCCTTGCCCAGCCCTGCAGTGGTTCAGCTTGGTGTCCCTGAGGTGGCGTCAGCCTAACTCCAGGCCACGTCCAGGGATCTCCTTTACACAATGCATGGGACCCTGGGAAGCCCCCAGCTGGAACCTTGCCCTGAGAAAAAGGGGTTTTATGCTGGAAAGAGTGCACTTGAGAGAGGAACCACAAGGGCCCTAACCCCCCTCCCTCCAGGGAACCATCTGTTTGAAATGTTGCTCCTGAGGAGGAACCACCAAGATGAGGCATAACAAAAGGTTTCACGGATGTTCAGACTGCACTAGTCACCCGAACATAGCACCATTCATCTTCTGAAGAGTCTGATTCAGGGGACTCTTCTTACACTCCAGGAAGGTAACAGGGCAGATAATCCTCAGTGTACCCTGTGAGTGTGTAATAGTGAGGTTGGGACATTGTGCCACACCTAAAGATTGGGAAAGCAGTGGGCTGTTGTCCTCAGATGCTGCAGCAGGTTGCCACATGGTAATGGGCTGTCAGTGCCAGCTCTCACTGTGGGTCACTTGGCCCTAATGTCGTGGTTATTGCTCTCAGCTTCTGTTGCAGGTTGCCACTCTTCATTGCCACCTCCTTCCCACACCAGCTAGCTATGGAGCACTAAGAGGGACATCAGTCCAGATGTGGAAGAACTGGCAGGCACTGATGGACTTCTTGCCTGCCACTTTTCTTCTATCGCGTTCTATAAGACAAGAAGGTTCTTCAGTGTGCACTAATCAAAATTCATCCAGCTGGCTCCACTGAAGATAAACAGGCCTTTTTCCCTACTGGTCAAGGACTTATTTCTAACTGAGAAACTTTTTTACCTGAAAGAGTGACCTCATCTCTATAAAGGCCATTCAGAGGCAGCCAACTTCAGGCAGGCATAAGCACAACCCCCTCCTTTGGGCATGAAAACTGTTGAGGGCATGAAGCCAACAAGAATAAGTAAATGAGAGAATTGTCATTTGACACCCTGAGTGCCCCCACATGCTTTGACAAGCAGTGCTAAGGTGGGTGGACAGTATTGCAAGTATGGTCTTGCTCAGCCTATTTAAAAAAAAGGAAAAATGCACAGCTTAAGAGCTTCTGCCTGAGGAGGAATCAGGGCATGCAGACAGACATCCTAAATCTCCTATAAATGGGAGCAACTGAACCTGTCCCACCTCTTCAGAAGGAAAACAGGCCTTGCTATATATTATTCCTCCTTCCCACCCCTCAACACCCCTCCCCCCAAAAAAAAGTCCAAGCGACAAAGCGCTTCTTGACATCAAGAAAATGAACAGATCTATTGAAAAGAAATAAATTCACAATGGAAACACTAAAATCCACACTAGCTGCCATCAATAAAAGGGACTGCAGGACATCAGTAGGTTTGAATGATGCCAATCTCCATACACCAATTCACCAGTCTCTCAGATACTTCCTAAACTTTGATTTTGCAGCAAAACATTTCCAATACAGGTCCTTGCTCTTTGGTTTAGCAACAGCAGGGCAGCCAGAGCGCAGCAGCTGATGGCTGGGACCCCAGCTCTAAAGGCAGAGCCGCTGCCAGCAGCAGTGCAAAAGTAAGGATGGCATGGTGTGGTATTGCTACCCTTCTGTTACCTGCCAAGCTGGGTCCTTAGCAGCCACCACTCTCCGGCCACCCAACTCTGAAGGCAGCAGCACAGAAGTAAAGGTGGCATGGTGTGTGTGACGGGCTGGGTCACAGAAACCACTTGGGACTGCCACCTGATCTCCTGAGATTACCTCTAAGCCCGTTTTTCCTGCAAGCCTGGGACTTCAGTACCCTGTCTTGTTGAGATAGACACTCTAGCCTGCTGCAAACACCAGACCCAGGTCTGAACCACATCTCCCAAAAGCTGCAGACTTATCTGAAAACAGCTTAAGAAGTGCTCCTGTCTCTAGCACCCAGCTCCCAATGGGATCTAACCCTCAAATAAATCTGTTTTACTCTGTATAAAGCTTATACAGGGTAAACTCATAAATTGTCTGCCCTCTCTAACACAGAGAGAGAGAGACACAGCTATTTGCTCCCCCAGGAATTAATTACTTTGGGTTAATTTATAAGCAAAAATGATTTTATTAAATATTAAAAATTAGAATTTAAGTGGTTCCAAGTAATAACAGAGAACAAAGTAAATTACCAAGCAAAATAAAACAAAAACATGCACATCTAAGCCTAATACAGTAAGAAACTGATTACAGATGAAACATCACCCTCAGAAATGTTCCAATAAGCTTCTTTCACAGACAAGACTCCTTTCTAGTTAGGGCCCAATCCTTTTCCCGGTACAGTCCTTGTTCCAGCTCTGGTGGTAGCTAGGGGATTTCTCATGACTGCAGCCCCTTTGTTCTGTTCCACCTCCTTATATACCTTTTGGCAAAAAGCGGGAATCTTTTCTCTTTGGGTCCCCACCCCTCCTCCTAAATGGAAAAGCACCAGATTTAAGATGGATTCCAGTACCAGGTGACATGGTCACATGCCCTGTGAGACCCCAGGCCTACATTTTTCCTAGCCTGACTCTCAGGAAGGCTTGCAAGTAAACAGAGCCAGCTACAGTAAGTTGTCCTACTTGATGGGCGCCATCAAGATTCTAAACCACCATTAATGGCCCACACTTCGAATAACTACAATAGGATCTCAGAGTTATATTTTATATTCCTAGTTTCAGATACAAGAATGATACATTCATACAAATAGGATCAACATGCTCAGTAGATTATAAGCTTTGTGATACCTTACAAGAGACCTTTTGCATGAAGCATATTCCAGTTACATTATATTCATACTCATTAGCATATTTTCATAAAATCATATGGAGTACAATGTCACAGTATGGTATTGCTACTCTTATTTCTGTGTTGCTGCTGGCAGGGTGCAATCTTCAGAGCAGGGTGCCTCGCTCACAGCCATTGCTCTGCTGCTGCCCAGATCGGAAGGCGGTGGAGAACTAAGAGTGGCTATAGTATGACCCCCCCGGCAACTCCCTTTTGGGTCAGGCCCCTCAATTTGAGAAACGTTGGTCTTCCCCATATAAAAGCATATGTGTGCTTTTACCCTTTCCTATACATGAAATCTGTATAGGAAAGGGTAAAAGCACACAAAAGACCAGACTTCATGTTCCATGATGCGTTTTTCATGGCCTTGAATTCGGTCAAGCCCTAATGATAATACAAGAGCCAGTCATGCATCAAAATCTAGACAATTTGAGCCTAGCTGCCTGGTTCTTGAACAGTCTCTTTAGCAAAGAGGTTATTCAGGGAGTTGATATCCACAATTTTAGCTTCCCAGAAATACAGATCAAGTTGCTGCTTTGTCTAGCATCTTTTGTGCAGTGAACAAGTAGCAAATTTAGTCTCACCCAGATGTCCAGTGTTTTTCTTATGAGAGAAGCATTGCTTCTACATTATCCTGACATGCATAAAGTTCCTATATGGGCCTTAGTTTTTAGTGCCAATGTGCCATTACAGGCCCTCCAGTTGAACCATTAATGAAAATCTTTCTCTACTTAACATTATGATTTTTTTAAAATGACAATCATGTCTGTTCACAGGGTGTTTCACTTAGGAGCGCTTTTCCTGGAACTTCAGTACTGTGTGTTCCCTAAGGCTAATGAAGTACTCAGAACCAATCCTCTATTCATACTAAAGATATCAGAGGGGTAGCCATGTTAGTCTGGATCTGTAAAAGCAGCAAAGAGTCTTGTGGCACCTTATAGATTAACAGACATTTTGGAGCATCAGCTTTCGTGGATGAATACCCACTTCGTTGGATGCATCCAAAACATCTGTTAGTCTATAAGGTGGCACAAGACTCTTTACTGCTCATATTAAAGAATAACTCCAGGCTCCAGAGAGCACAGGAAATTTGTTTTCCATCCTTCTGTCCAGCTCCATCAAACTCCAGACAGAAGTTGTGGCATGTTTTTGATGGCTGCAATGCACTCAAAGTATATAATTATGAGAGATCACAAGAATGAATGCTTTGTTTGTGCTTTATTAGCCAGCGTCAAAGGGAAACAAGGTTTTGAAATGCTCCATTTCCAGGTAGCTGAGATATTGTATCTCAAAAGTATACAAATAAAAAGGCATAACTCCATCTTCCAATATCAGAGCTTGCTCCCTCAGAGTCATGGCAGCTTCATAGAATCAGCAGTGTAAGAATGAAAAGGACCTCAAGTGGTCATCTAGTCTAGCCCCCTGCACTGAAGCAGGATAACGTAAAAGTAGACCATCCCTGACAGGTGTCCAGCCTATTCTTAAAAGCCTCCAATGGTGGGGATTCCTGAACCTCCATTAACAGATTATTCCACAGCTTAAATACCCTTATAGCTAGGAAGTTTTTCCTAATATCTAACCTAAATCTCCCTTGCTGCAGATTAAGCCCATTACTTCTTGTCCTACCTTGAGTAGACAATGGAGAACAATTGATCATTGTCTTCATAACAACCCTTAACATATTTGAAGACTATTATCAGGTCTGTCTTCCCCTTAGTTTTCTTTTCTCAAGATTAAATATGACCAGTTTTTTAACCTTTCTTTATAGGTGAGGTTTTCTAAACTTATTGTTTTGGTTGCTCTTCTCTGGATTCCCTCCAATTTGTCCATATCCTTAACGGTGGTGCCCAGAATTGGCCTAGGTACTCCAGCTGAGTAGAGTGTTACCTCCCCTGTCTTTTATACAATGCTCCTGTGAATACACCTCACAATATTAGGCTTTTTCACACCTGCATCGCATTCTTGTCTCATATGCAGTTTGTGATCCACTATAACTCCCAGATGCTTTTTAGCAGTACTACTTGCTAGCAAGTTATTTGTAGTTGTGCATCTATTTTTTTCCTTCCTGTGTGTAGTAGTTTGCATTGTTTCTATTGAATTTCATCTTGTTGATTTCAGACCTATTCTCTAGTTTATCAAGGTCATTTTGAATTCTAATCTTGTCCTCCAAAGTGCTTGCAACCCTGTCCCAGCTTGGTGTCATCTGTAAATTTTATAAGCATACTCTCCACTCCATTACCTAAGTCATTAATGAAAATATTGACTAGGACTGGACTCATGACCGATTCCCTGCGGGATGCCACTAGATATACCCTCCCAGTTTGACAGTGAGCCATTGATACCTACTCTTTGAGTGTGGTCTTTCAATCAGTTGTGCACCCACCTTATAATAATTTATTCTAGACCACATTTCCCTAGTTTGAAGGATCGCATGCCTCATACAAGAAAAAAAAAATCTGTAAAGCAGCCACCTCTAGTCACCTGTTCATGGCACCTTCAAAATTCTGCAAGCTGGACATCCAGTCATAGTCTGATGCTGCCTTCATTAGACAGGTGCCCCTCGCTGTAGGGTCCCAGTAACTATTAGGAACAGCATATAGTTCCCCTCTAAGTGGACACAGCTATAAAAATCCCAATGTCATGGATCTGTGGACTTTACTTTGAAGAAAAATCAAATGTATCTGTATTATCTGAAAATTTTCATTCTTGGAGTAATGAGGTTTACAGACCCAACACACCCTGAATGGGCTGTTAACTGGGAAAAGATATTGAATTACTAATTGGCACTCAAATTTTTAATTGAATTCCTTGCTCTGCAGAAGTGTTGTTCTAGGTAGTCTTAATGCTTAAATTTCCTTACTGATATAGCACACTTGATTTCTCATAAACTATGGAAGTGTCTCAACTGCTAGTTTCTCAGTGGTGAAGCCACACCGCCTCTGATTGACAGGTTTGATCTGCCTCCAGGGCTGCATGGAGCAGAGTGCACAATGTCATAGATCTGTGGACCTCATTACTCCAAGAAAGGAAATTTTCAAATACATATTTCTATTTTCTGTTGTAAGAGAAATTCTGGACACTCGACCTCAGCTGAAAAACAAAACCAAAAAAACCAACTCCCACTTTGTTTATTGGTATTTTAAGCTATTTCTAGAATGGATTTTTAAAAAATATATTGCTGATAGACATCAATTATTAAAAAAAAAAATCAAGAGATCCACCTACAAAGATGTTTTTGGTTATGCAGCCTTTTCTTGAAAAACTTAGAGAAAACAAACATAAAATCCCCATAAAATTTTATAATTAAGCTGATCCTAAAATATGCCTGCTGTTGAGTACACATGAGTGGGGAACAGAAATAAAACAAAACCCACCATCGTATCATATAATTTTACACAGTACTCCTAAATATTCTTGAATTGCTAGATAAAAACTTGTATTTTTTGCACATATGGACAGAGTAATATTTGAATTCATAGATTTCAAGGCTAGAAGGGATCATTGTGATCATCTAGTCTGACCGCCAGTATAACACAGCCCATACAAAGAACTTCCCCCAAAAAATTCCTAGAGCAGATCTTTTAGAAAAACATCCAATCTTGATTTTAAAATTCTCAGGGATGGAGAATCCACCATGACCCTTGGTAAATTGTTCTATTAGACCATTAGAAGTTGGAGGTGCATCTATGGAGGCTGGCAAAAATACTCAGCCCTATATTTGCAATAAAGTCCGAAATGTGAATTGATTTTGGCTGCATAATATTTACTTACAAGAGATTTTTTTCTCTGGAGTTGGTAGAATCTATACTACATTGGCAAATCTAAATGGAATACAATAATTAATTTACTCTGAATGTCTTTCGCTCAAATGGGAAGATGCACTCAATGAAATAAGGTTATTTTGTTCTCATGTAATCCATATTAAGCACACGTGCATCCAAAACGAAGTTATACTAAATGGGAGTGACCATTTCACAGGATCCTGGATTTCTGCATTGAGTGAGGCAGGGATCCTTTGGAAAAATAGTATGTGGTCATGTAATTTAAAGACTGTCTTATTATGCATATGCACCAGGGGTCTGAACTAAAGTTACACAGGCAAGCATTTACTAATTCCTGAGTGCTTGACTTCACTGTTACGTTCCAAATTTTTACATACATCATTTTAGACTATCAAATACATTGGACTACTTATTTACTGTATTGTTATAAAAACTAAAAAAAAGTTGTAAAAATCAGAGAAGGTTCATGGGAGTCCTAACAAATTCACCTGTCATTACTCTAGCTGGCTCAAATGTCTCAGTACAGCAGCCTTGGCTGGATTCATTCTTAAGACAGGAGTCGGCAACCTTTCAGAAGTGGTGTGCTGAGTCTTCATTTATTCACTCTAATTTAAGGTTTCTTGTGCCAGTAATACATTTTAATGTTTTTAGAGGGTCTCTTTCTATGAGTCTATAATATATAACTAAACTATTTTTGTATGTAAAGTAAGCAAGGTTTTTAAAATGTTTAAGAAGCTTCATTTAAAATTAAATTAAAATGCAGAGCCCCCTGGGACCGGTGGCCAGGACCCAGACAGTGTGAGTGCCACTGAAAATCAGCTCATATGCTGCCTTTGGCAAGCATGCCATAGGTTGCCTATCCCTGTCTTAAGATGTTTGTAGAAAGGTGGTTCCAGCTTTCACATTTTTGAGGAACTCTCACAAGGCAAATATTTATAGCTCTGATTTTATTTTCTATTAACTCATCTTTTGCATCAATTTGTCATTGAATCCTAACTTGTAATAAGGAAAGCCAATGAGGATGCAGGGCTCCTAAATTCTGAGGCGCATGTCTACCATTTGTTTTGGGGAAGAAACTGCTTTGTTAAATTTACAAGTTAGTGTCTTGGAAACAATCAAATGTCTTTATAGAACAATTCTAAACTTGCAGCAACTGGTTTAAATTCCAGAGACTTTGTTTCACAGCCTGAACCTAGTAACGCAGCTTGGAAGGCTTTCATCTATACATAGAACCATGTTCAGTGTCACCAAGCTCTGAACAGATATTGATCGCAACCTTTTTTTCCTGGCACAATAGTATCTTTTCTGTGTTGCACAACTATCCTTCATTCAGGGCATTATGGAAAAATCTGTGCAATTTTCTTATACTACTTTAACTTTTAGTAGTCATAGCTAAGGATTTGTGGATATCTTTTCCATGTGTAGAAATGCACTTTAGAGTGCCTGTCTGCAGCGAATGCAAAAGACCAGCCAACCTAACTGCACAAGTATGATTCAGGTCATTTCCTCCACAGCAGACCCATGTGAAATTCTACAAGTTGCTTTACAATTGTCCTACTCACAAGCAACCTCCAAAAATGGTACGCCCACATCTTTTACCACGCACGCTAATTATGTTGTCTGTGGAGTAGAATTAAGTATGCTATCATTCATAATTACAACCTTATTACAAAGTTATTTTAAATATTTGTGTGAGGTGCCATATACACAAGAAAAACTCCTAATGCCACAGCTAAAAGTGATCTACCCAGGAGAAAGGGGGCACAAACACTTTTCTCTCTTTGTCTAGTGTCTAAGAAGTCCTTAAACATTCTTAAATGAAATTTGTTTTGCCATATAAACATCAGGAACTTCAAGCTCCTTCATGCCCGTTTCATCTCCTGGAGGACTCATTGGAAGACTTCTGAAGTGACTTGAAAGTTTTTTCAGCCCTTCACTGCAGGTTGGGCTTGTTTGAATCATCAAGAAATTTTCTTCCAGCTGCTTATAGGACGCTTTGGTTGAATTCAGTATTGTTAAAAATCAACATACTTTTTCCAAGTATAAATAATAATTCTGTTTCTTCTTAATCAGGTTTCATTTTCATGATACCTAAGATGTCATCCAACTCTCTAGTTCTCCAGGGAACAGACAAATAAACAGTGAGGCAGACAAACAAACAATGACAAGTTTTTAAAGTGCTTGTACACAAATACTAGAAGTCTAAATAATAAGATGGGTGAACTAGAGTGCCTCATGTTAAAGGAGGATATTGATATAATAGGCATCACAGAAACGTGGTGGAGTGAGGACAATCAATGGGACACAATCATTCCAGGGTACAAAATATATCGGAAGGACAAAACAAGTGGGGTGGGGGTGGAGGGGGGAGTGGCACTATATGTGAAAGAAAATGTAGAATCAAATGAATTAAAAGTCTTAAAGTGAATCCACATGTTCCATAGAATCTCTATGGATAGCAATTCATGCTCTAATAAGGATATAACATTAGGGATCTATTATCGACCACCTGACCAGGACAGTGATAGTGACGATGAAATGCTAAGGGAGATTAGAGAGGCTATCAAAATAAAGAAGTCAATAATAGTGGGGGATTTCAATTGTCCCCATATTGACTGGGAACATGTCACCTCAGGACAAAATTCAGAGACAAAATTTCTCGATACTTTAAATGACTGCTTCTTGGAACAGCTGATACAGGAACACACAATGGGAGAGGAAATTCTCAATTTAGTCCTGAGTGGCGTGCAGAATCTGGTCCAAGAGGTGACTATAATAGGACCACTTGGAAATAGTGACCATAATATAATAACTTTTAACATTCCTGTGGTGGGAAGAACACCTCAACAGCCCAACACTGTGGCATTTAACTTCAGAAAGGGGAACTATGCAAAAATGAGAGGGTTAGTTAAACAGAAATTAAAAAGGTACAGTGACTAGAGTGAAATCCCTGAAAGCTACATGGACACTTTTTCAAAAAGACACCATAATAGAGGCCCAACTTAAATGTATACCCCAAATTAAAAAACACAGTAAAAGAACTAAAAAAGAGCCACTGTGGTGGCTTACAACCATGTAAAAGAAGCAGTGAGAGATAAAAAGGCATCTTTTAAAAAGTGGAAGTCAAATCCTAGTGAGGTAAAAAGGACAGCATAAACACTGCCAAATTAAGTGTAAAAATGTAATAAGAAAAGCCCAAAAAGGAGGCTTTAGCCATTTTGAAGAACAGCTAGCCAAAAACTCAAAAGGTAATAACAAAATGTTTTTTAAGTACATCAAGAAGCAGGAAGCCTGCTAAACAACCAGTGGGGCCCCTGGATGATTGAGATACAAAAGGAGCACTTAAAGACGATAAAGTCATTGCGGAGAAACTAAATGAATTCTTTGCTTCAGTCTTCATGGCTGAGGATGTTAGGGAGATTCCCAACCTGAGCCATCCTTTGTAGGTGACAAATCTGAGGAACTGTCACAGATTGAAGTGTCACTAGAGGAGGTTTTGGAATTAATTGATAAACTTAACAGTAACAAGTCACCGGGACCAGATGGCATTCACCCAAGAGTTCTGAAAGAACTCAAATGTGAAGTTGCAGAACTATTAAACTATGGTTTGTAACCTGTCCTTTAAATCAGCTTCTGTACCCAATGACTGGAAGATAGCTAATGTAACACCAATATTTAAAAGGGCTCTAGAGGTGATCCCGGCAATTACAGACTGGTAAGTCTAACGTCAGTACCAGGCAAATTAGTTGAAACAATAGTAAAGAATAAAATTGTCAGACACATAGAGAAACATAAATTGTTGGGCAAAAGTCAACATGGTTTCTGTAAAGGAAATCATGTCTTACTAATCTATTAGAGTTCTTTGAAGGGTCAAACAAACATGTGGACAAGGGGGATCCAGTGGACATAGTGTACTTAGATTTCCAGAAAGCCTTTGACAAGGTCCCTCACTCGAAAGGCTCTTATGTAAATTAAGTTGTCATGGGATAAGAGGGAAGATCCTTTCATGGATGAGAACTGGTTAAAAGACAGGGAACAAAGGGTAGGAATAAATGGTAAATTTTCAGAATGGAGAGGGGTAACTAGTGGTTTTCCCAAGGGTCAGTCCTAGGACCAATCCTATTCAACTTATTCATAAATGATCTGGAGAAAGGGGTAAACAGTGAGGTGGCAAAGTTTGCAGATGATACTAACTGCTCAAGATGTTAAGACCAAAGCAGACTGTGAAGAACTTCAAAAAGATCTCACAAAACTAAGTGATTGGGGCAACAAAATGGCAAATGAAATTTAATGTGGATAAATGTAAAGTAATGCACATTGGAAAAAAATAACCCAACTATACATACAATATGATGGGGGCTATTTAGCTACAACATAATCAGGAAAAAGATCTTGGAGTCATCGTGGATAGTTCTCTGAAGACATCCATGCAGTGTGCAGCGGCAGTCAAAAAGCAAACAGGATGTTAGGAATCATTAAAAAGGGATAGAGAATAAGATGGAGAATATCTTATTGCCCTTATATAAATCCATGGTACACCCACATCTTGAATACTGCGTATACAGATGTGGTCTCCTCATCTCAAAAAAGATATACTGGCATTAAAAGGTTCAGAGAAGGGCAACTAAAAATGATTAGGGGTTTGGAACGGGTCCCATATGAGAGAAGATTAAAGAGGCTAGGACTTTTCAGCTTGGAAAAGAGGAGACTAAGGGGATATGATAGAGGTATATAAAATCATGAGTGATGTGGAGAAAGTGAATAAGGAAAAGTTATTATTGTTCCCATAATATAAGAACTAGGGGCCACCAAATGAAATTTATGGGTAGCAGGTTTAAAACAAAGAAAAGGAAGTTCTTCACACAGCGCACAATCAACTTGTGGAACTCCTTGCCTGAGGAGGTTGTGAAGGCTAGGACTATAATGATTTAAAAGAGAACTGGATAAATTCATGGAGGTTAAGTCCATTAATGGCTATTAGCCAGGATGCCTAAGGAATGGTGTCCCTAGCCTGTGTTTGTCAGAGGGTGGTGATGGATGGCAGGAGAGAGATCACTTGATCATTACCTGTTAGGTTCATTCCCTCTGGTGCACCCCCCACACCCTTTTATTGATGGAGCACAAATTAGGCATTGGTTTAAAATACCATTGCACTTTGTCATTCGGGGGTGGCAATTTACAAATGATCATCTTGGGGATCAAAAATTGAATTATCATCCTACCACATACTAAAAAAAATTCAAGCCAAGCTTTGGCTAGCAGAGTTCACCCACCTCTCCCATTGTATTGTAAAAGAATTTCAGGAGTGTACATATACCGAAGCTTTGCTTACAGATTTTTCCCTCTTGAAAAGGTTTGGCAGAATCTTAAGGCATGTCTACTCTATCACTTAAGTCGATGTAAGTTAGGTCGTTCACACGTGTGAAAAAGCCACCGCCTGTCCATACTGCACTATGTCAGTGGGAGATGCTCTCCTGCCAACATAGCTTCCTCTTCTTGTTGAGGTGGAGTAATTATGCCAATAGGAGAGTGCTCTCCCATCAGCATAGCGTAGCTTCACCAGATGCACTACAGCAGCACAGTAGTGTAGACTGGTCCTTAGATATAGTTTGGGCTGCACATACTTGTTCTCCTGGTGCACTACAGCTGTTATAGTATGTATTTACAAAGTACTTTGATTCTTTTCAGAGTGATGGTTAAGGGGGACTACATAGGGTTGCCTGTTAGATTAAGGGGGACTGTATATAATGGTAATTTGGAATCTCAGAGTCTCTTCCTTCACCCAGTCTCAGTTCCTTTATTTTTAGGGGTACCATATAACATGAATTTATGATTGGGCACAATACAACCTCAACATTTAAATGTTATAGAATAAGGGTATTCACCTGGGAATTGCTTGAATAAATGCTGTTTTGTACAATGTGCATCTCAGAGATCTGGCCGCCACCCAAGAACCCCCTCATGGCCAGGGGAGCTGGAACAATTTGTGTGGTGGGGGCACTGAGAGCCACAGAACCAAACTGTAAACCCTGTATACAATGGAAATCACTTCAAGCCAGGGGTGCGGCAGCATCCCCTGCACCCTTAGGTATGCTGATGCAGTGCTTTGCCCCTATTTTCCCTTCTTCAGGGCTCTTTCAACTAACTCCACAAAGTCTCTTTCAAATACACTTAGGGGTCTGGGTTTTATTTATTAAATTAACAAAGTTTAAAAAAAAAACACCACAGCCCTTTCTCTTCCTCAAGGAAGCGTCCCTTCCTTGAAGACCATTGCAGGAGACCTGCTCTACAGTTCCATCACTCAAGGTGCCCTCGCCCAGCAGCTTCCTGCTGCCTTTTACCCTGGGATCACTTGATACAATCCAGGTGTGTCTCCTCCTGTAATCAGGGCTGGCTTAGCCCCAGGGTCTCCAGCCTATGGGTAATCCACCCTGTTACAAGTCTACATTCCACAGGTATAGCATTCCTTTTAAGGAACATTTTTGCTACATCTAAATTGGGCTAACTTCTATGAACCTCTAAGCTGTTGTATCGTATGTATAAAATGAGATAAAATCGCAGAAATCTTATTAAGTTTTGAGGGGTTGAATCAATATACTGCTCAACTCCAGTACAAGGAACTTCTATCCTTTGGCTATCCTGACCTACATTTGGATTTTGGGGGCACCGCCATGGACAAATGTCACTGTAGGTCATGAGGATGTACCTGTGTTTTGAGGCGAGGATATGATTTTTACTTTCTTCAGTTCTCCCCTACCTATCCAAGTGGCTTAGGGCACCAGATCACAGGTTAGCAAGATTGGTTTCTGTCTGCTCCACCTCCTTCTGATGCCTCAGCCTCTTTAAATGGTGTGTTAGTCAAGGCAGGAACCTTACTTTCACACGTGTTTATAACACCATGTGATCTCTAAAGCATAAACAATAATTCCTTCTGACTCATTTGTTTTTGTCATATTTGCCTGCAACAGTATGACAGTCAGACAACAAGTGATAATTACCAAAATCTAGGGCTGAATAGCTTCTGCTCTTGTCTCTCAACTATTTTCACCCCATTTATTTTGTTCTCGCCATGTTCCAGTGTGCAACATAACCATAACAGTAATTGGTTAGAAAAGAGAGGGAGGGAGCTCAGGAAAGGGAAAAGAGGAGTAAAAGCTTCAAATTACTGAAGTGGAAGAGTGGAGCATCTCTTAATAGATTGTCATCAAGGCCCATTGTTTTGGGGGTTTACTTTGTTTATATCTCCCAGGAATGTATTGGTGTTTATTACAAAAATTAAACAGGTGAAAATCGGTACCCACTATTAACTTCATAAGACTGGCCATACTGGGTCAGACCAATGGTCCATTTAGCCCTATATCCTGTCTTCCAACAGTGGCCAGAGCTTGATGCTTCAGAAGGAATGAACAGAATAGGGCAACTATGTAATGATTCATCCCCTCTCATCCAGTCCTGGTATCTGGCAGTCTGGTATCTGGTATCTGGGTTTAGGGACACCCAGAACATGGGATTGTTTCCCTGACCATCTTCGCTAGTAGTCATTGATGGGCCTATCCTCCATGAAATTATCTAATTCTTTTTTGAACCCAATTATACTTTTGGCCTTCAAAGCATCCACTGGCAATGAGTCCCACAGGTTGACTGTCCATAGTATGAAGAAGTACTTCCTTCTGTTTGTTTTATGCTGCCTATTAACTTCATTGGGGGACCCCTGGTTCTTGTGTTCTGTGAAGGAATAAGTAACATTTCCCTCTTCACTTTCTCTACTCCAGTCATTTACAGACCTCTATCATATCTCCCCTTAGTTGTCTCTTTACTCAGCTGAGCAGTCCCAGTCTTTTTAATCTCCCCTCATATGGAAGCTGTCCCATATACCCTTACTGTTTTTGTTGTCCTTCTCTGTACTTTTTCCACTTCTAATATGTCTTTTTTTAGATGTGCTGGTCAGAACTTCATACAGTATTCAAGGTGTGGGCTTACCACAGATTTATCTAGTGACATTATGATATTTTCTGTCTTATTATCTATCCCTTTCCTAATGGTTCCTATTAACATTCTGTTATAGAATGCTGGGAATATTCTTCTATGAACATTCAACTGTGAGCACAGCTCCATTGACTTTCAGTGGAGTTTTACCCATTTACAGCAGCAGCTAATTTGACCAAAATGTACACACAATATAATGAAACCTGTTGAAAAAATGACAGCTGAGCTCTTGAAAGCAAAAACATACTCCATATTAGAGGCAGGAGATGCTTTTTTTTATTTTTCAGAAGTTTTAACATATCCATACAGATATGTTCAAATACAATGACAAAGAAAACACAGCAGTATTGTAGCAATGTTATATACAATGCTCATGCAACAGCCTTAGTTAAGGGAGGTTAAGATTAACTGATTTTCAAGAATGTCAGATTTGAAAATAAAACCTCAATCATTAGACGTCCAGGAAATAGAGAGTTAAGGAGCACTTCTCAACCAAGACACAAAAAGTGTGATATAAACTTTCTCATACTCTGATCTTCTTTTTCATTCCTGCTGAGCTTAATTAGAGGCCATTGTTTTCAGTGCCCAGTTTACAATGGCACCATGGAGCTGGGCCCATGCTCAGAAGGGGCCCCGGCCTGCTCTGCTTGCACTATGCCCCGAGATCCCACCCGTCTGCTGGCTTCCCCCTCCTTCTTGCCCACCACTTGCTCCACTCAGCCAGCCTACCAGCTGGCTGAGGGTTTTGCTCCATCCCCTGGCCCCACCTGCCAGCTTCTTTCTGCCCCCTGGCTGGATCCCAGTGCACCTCTGCTTCCCACCACCTGTGGGGCCCCACCTGTCTCCCTGGAGCTGAGCCGCCTGGGATGTGTGCAGAAACCTGGCAAGTCTCAGCCAATTGCAGGGGGGAACAGTGTAGTGGACTTGGCAGGGACCCTCTAGGCAAGTGGGTCCTGAGGGAGTCTAGGTGGGATGGGCCCTGGCTTGGCTGATCTCTCCACTCCCAACGGGCCGGAGTGAGTCCCCGCCCCAGGACCAGTCCTAGCTTCACTGCCGACTCAGCCCAGCAGACACAGTCGCCTCCTAGCAGGGCCAGTGAATGGGGCCAGGAGGCAGGGTGTGGGGGAGGGGTCTCTGGGGACCCTCGGCGGGGGTGCTTGGCTGTGAGGGGTCAGGGAAGATCTGAGTGTGCTGGGGCACTAGGGAGTAGGGGTTCTGTGTGGGGTTCTGGGCAGTTGTGTTGTGCAGGGCGCATGCTGTGCATTTGTGCTATGGGGCTTGGAACTAGCAGAGAATACTTTTATAGAGCAGTGCACAAGGTAAGGAATGTTGCAATTTTCTAAATCATCAGGTGTGCACTTCAGATCTTCCAAATCTGAAATAGCATCAGTATGACTATTTAGACTTTTAACTCTTTCACTTTATTTGGTAGGTCTCTGATGCTTGAATTTCAGCTGTTATAGATATGAGCTCAATACAAACTCTTTAATGTCAGTATTTGTAGAAGGTGTATGCTTATCTCTTTCTACAGTCTTTTGTTTAAGGCATGCCCATTCTGTGCCAAAATAAATATTGGAGACAGATCTCTTGCCTTTTGGAGAAAAAAGGTATGGATAGTAGATTTTCCCTTTGCTGACATTTAAGCAGCAACTTCTGCCTACCTTTTTCACACTCCTTTAATTAAGCTATTTTCCTTGTCCCCCGTTCTTTCTTCTTTTTCTCACTTTTTGCTCTTCCTTCCATTTATTTTCTCTTTTTCTAACCTCCTTTCTTTCTCTTTTCCCCTTGTTTTTTCTGTCTCCTTACCTTTCTTTCTCTTTTAAAGAGGAAAAAAGACAAGCGATTATCTTTGTGTTGCTTTATTCTTATTTCAAAGCAGCAGGTATCTTCTTTTTCCTTTAGCTATTTTTTCTTCCATTCTTACATCTTTTCTGTTGAAGGAAGTTGTATACAGGAGGAGAAGGGAAGGAAGAAAACAGTGGGGTTTCTGTCTCTTTAACTCCTTTTTCCCTTCAGAGCTACAGGGCAAACACAAATCTGAAATCTGCTCCCCTTCTCTTGTTTACAGCAGTTAATAGATGATGATTATGTTTATTCTACTTTATCCTGTGTGATTAGGCTGCTAGTAGCGCCTGCTGTTGCAGGGTAGTGGCAGAAGGGTAAAAATAATTGTGAGCATCTTCTGCTGCTTTGCAGAATACCAGATAGTGCTGGAGTTGGAAGGGAATGTAGTGAAGATTCCCTTGCTTACTACCAGGGCTGTCGATTAATTGCAGTTAACTCACGCGATTAACACAAAAAAATGAATCTGATTTAAAAAATTAATTGCAATTAATTGCAGTCTTAAAACTATTAAATTATTAAACTTTTAAAACAATTAAACAATAGAATACCAATTGACATTTATTAAGTATTTTTGGATGTTTTTCTACATTTTCAAATATACTGATTTCAATTACAACATAGAATACAAAGTGTATAGTGCACACTTTATATTACATTTGATTACAAATATTTGCACTGTAAAAATGACAAACAAAAGAAATCATATTTTTCAGTTCATCTCATACAAGTACTGTAGTGCAATCTCTTTATCATGAAAGTTGAACTTACAAATGTAGATTTTTGTACAAAAAATAACTTCGTTCAAAAATAAAACAATGTAAAACTTTAGAGCCTATAAGTCCACTCAGTCCTACTTCTTGTTCAGCCAATCGTTCAGACAAAGTTTGTTTACATTTGCAGGAGATAATGCTGCCCACTGCTTGTTTACACCTGAAAGTGAGAACAGGCAGTTGCATGGCACTGTTTACATTGCAAGATATTTACATGCCAGATGCGCTAATGATTCATATGTCCCTTCATCTTCAACCCCCATTCCAGAGGACATGTGTCCATGCTGATGATGGATTCTGCTTGATAACAATCCGAAGTAGTGTGGATCAACACACGTTCATTTTTATAAGCGAGTCAGATGCTACCAGCAGAAGGTTAATTCTCTTTTTGGGGGATTTGGGTTCTGTAGTTTCTGCATCAGAGTGTTGCTCTTTTAAGACTTCTGAAAGCATGCTCCACACCTCAACCCTCCCAGATTTTGGAAGGTACTTCAAATTCTTAAACCTTGGGTCGAGTGCTGCAGTGAAAGTGTTCTTAAATCAAACAATATATACTGGGTCATCATTCGAGACTATACTATAACACAAACTATATGGCAGAATGCAGGTAAAACCATGGAGCAGGAGACATACAATTTTCCTCCAAGGAGTTCAGTCACAAATTTAATTAATGCATTTTTCTAAATAAGCATCATCAGCATGGAAGCATGTCCTCTGGAATGGTGGTTGAAGAGACATATGAATGTTTAGCATATCTGGCACATAAATACCTTGCAATGCTAGCTACAGAAGTGCCATGCAAATGCCTTTTCTGACTTTCAGATGACATTGTAGATAAGAAGCGGACAGCATTATCTCCCATAAATGTAAACAAACTTGTTTGTCTTAGCGATTGGCTGAACAAGAAGTAGGACTGAGTGGAATGTAGGCTCTAAAGTTTTACATTGTTTTATTTTTGAACGAAGTTATTTTTTGTACATAAATCTACATTTGTAAGTTCAACTTTCATGATAAAGAGATTGCACTACAGTTCTTGTACTTGGTGAACTGAAAATACTATTTCTTTTTTTTACAGTACAAATATTTGTAATAAAAATAGTGAGCACTGTACACTTTGTACTCTGTTATAATTGAAATCAATATATTTGAAAATGTAGAAAATATCCAGAGTATTTAAATAAATGGCATTCTATTATTGTTTAACAGTGCAATTAATTGCACAATCAATCACAATTTAAATTTGTAATCACTTGACAGTCCTACTTCCTACTTGTTGCTTTGTGGATGATTGAGCTAGGTACAGGAGAGCCTCTTAAGCAATTCCTACTATCATTGGGTAACAGCAGCTGCTCATTAGTAGATTCTGACTCCTGACATATAATCTTTGGTATCCCTGACCTATGTCATGTAATCAGAGCAAGGAAATAAACATAATTCTCTTGCCAGCACTCCTGTGTTTCACACCCTTATTACATGATGGCAGAAGAAAATGTAACCTTTGCCAAAAATTGATCAAATTAAGTCATCTGAATCTTTTAGTCTGGAAAAGAACTTGATGGAGGTGGTTTTAGTGCTTCCAAAATTCCTGCAAGCAACTGCAAAGACAGTGGAGAAACTGTAGAGAGTGAAATCCTCCATAGGGCTATTTGGGGCAGGCCTAGAGGCACTGGAGATGTATAATACATTCCAGTGGGAGTGTGAGCAGGATATACATATAACTGGTATACATATAATAACTGATAACTCAATCTTGGCTGATGCAAACTCACAAGGGGTTGGCAGCTGTCATTCTTCAAGATGATTTTCCTGAGCCACATGTGTTCAAAGTCCTGATTAAAAAACAAAAGAATTGTGCTGAGATTGAAAAAGAAATGCTGGCAATTGGCTTTGTGTAGGTGCAGTTTAATGAATATGCTTGGGGACAGAAATAGATCATGGTAGGAAAAAAACCATAAACCACTGGAAGTCAAATTACAGAAACCATTGTGTAAAATTTCCCCACTACATTTAAGAAAACAAACATGAAATTGTAAAAGTACTTGTTAAATGTGAAATACAGGCCTGACACAGAGATTCTTATAGTAAATATACTTTCAAGACCACCTGTTTGTTTAAAAAAAAAAAAAAGCAAAGAAAGGAGACAGAGGAACAGGCTGAAATAAATATAATTCAATAACATCCATTTCTGAAACAATATATGAAAAGCTCAAATGAGATGCCCATAATGACCCAAACTCACAATAGCTTGAGAAAGTAATTCTAGATGGATGGCCAGCAAAAGAAGCCAAGGCACCTTCAACTTGAAGCATAAAAACATATTGGAACTATAGAGATTAAATTTCTCCATTGGATGGGATTCTGTACCAAGGATTTTCTGTCATGCTATACAGCATGAGGTTGGAAATGCTAAGCCTAATCCCCCATGCCCCTGTGGATACTGCGAAGTGTAAGAGGAGAATCTAAGTTGTCCTATTTTGGCCAGGCTTTAATGTTGCTATTGAAGACAAGGCAACCAAGTATAAAATCTGCAACAAATACAGGAGACAAATGCAAAAGAAACCCACAAACCAACTGGGATTCCAGATCACCTTGATCCAACTTTGGTTTATGTCTATCTGAGTTAGAGGGGTAAGATTACCTCTTATTTGTAGACTATTGTTTTTATTATTATTGAGCTCTTACATCACAGTTTTCTCATGGGATTCCAGATGAGTTAATAACAGATAATAATGTTCCACCATTCATAAGTAACTCATTTTCATTTTGCGAATTCCTTTTGCAAATTTGTTCAAAATATGCCAAGCCCTTCCTATGATCAGTTATATGAGTTGGCAGAAGAGCTGGTGCTAACACCAAAGAACTAGATGTAGTAAATAAGGCAACCCCTGGAGGATTCAAGGATGCGAATTTAACATTGCTGGAATATTGCAACAAATCTCACAAAGATTTACTAGGATCTCCAGTTCAGAGATGTATGGCCCAAAGAACAAAAACCTTCGTTTCAACATCAGTCAGTTTTCTTAAATCAAATACAATTAGCCCTAAAGTAGTTTCAGAAGTAGCTATATGCCAGGAAACTTGGCATGTGATGTAACCACTGTCTATCATGCTGACCAGTATCTTCTCACTGTTAACTTATGCTCCTCCCCCTTCCCCTGCATTCACCCCATCACAAGTGGAACATGATGTTCGTTTTTGGAACAAAACTGTTAGTATCCTGCCATGATAATACCAAAGTCATGTCATAGCCATCCCTGATTGTCTGTCAAGTGGGAGAGACAGAAGATGCCTAAATATAACCTGGGGAAGAAGTTTCTAGTCTTCATGGTTGAGAAGAAAAGCTTCTAGATGTAAAGGATCATAGACAAGAAGGAAAATAAAAAGAACCCAATATTTATTATCATTTTCTTTTTTAATCTTGTGATTTTTAAGCTGATTTTATGCTTTTTTGATGCCTGCCATATGATTTTTGGACCATTAGGATTGACAGTTCTGCCCTGACCTCTATCCCAGATGTGTCTAGCTATGTATTTTATTAATGGCAGCATTAATCTGTGTTGGTTGTTTCTGGTTGATATGATATCTGCTTACCTCCTGCAGCAGCCCTGACTGAGTGTTCTTCCCTAGGAGGTGAAGAAACAGAAAAGGCAGAGAATCAGACTGGCTGGGCAGGCTGGAAGTTATCTGAAGGCTGAAGCTTTCCCCATCATTATAAGACTGGTTCCAGCGGAAGCCAAAATCCCAGAGTGGGCCTGGGACCCATGTCATGTGACTGGAGCCAGGAAACAAAGGTCAGTCGCATACCAGTTCTTCTGTATGTCACATCCTAGCCATTATATTACAACAGAGGGGATGTTTGGAGGGGGAAGGAAGTTCTTAGTTGCAGATCCTCAAAGGTATTGAGGCATCTAACTCCTATTGAAATCAGTGGGATTAGGTGCCTCAATACCTTTTGAGGATCTGGCCCTTACTCTTTTGGAAAAATAGAACAAGAAATTGCTCTATAGCAGCTGCTGGCCACCTCTGAGACCCAGAAAAAATGGCCACTGTCAGTCTGTCTATCCCTGTCCCACCAATAAAAAAGCTATAGTCTGCGCTAGCACCTAATTGCTAGACTGTTTTAGAGAACCATTTTACAAAAACCAACCCACAATATGTGCACATTTTTTAACCTGCAGCAAGGCGGTACAAAAACCAGCCAAGTGGCAACGGTAGCTAATGCCATTTCTTGTTTTCTTGCCCACAGTGAGACTTAGCTAGATCCAGGCCACACCAAGGACTTTCACCACAATGGTGCCCACTGGAGGGGAAGCGGAGCTATTGCTCCAGTTATCTGGTCCCTGTTTATTCTAATTTGCTGGTCAGCACCACACTGAGGAGTGGACAGAGACACTAGCACTGTTTCTAGAGTCTGCAACCTGCCTGTCTGCACTTTTAGTAATCTTTTCCTTCACCTGGAAGCATCCGAAATTGGGCAGATCTTCTCACAGGTACTGGTTGTACTTTGGGAATATTTTCTTACCAAGAAAGAGGCAAAAAGGACACTTTTTGTAGCAGGCATTTTGAGTGTGGCTACCTATATGCTACTCCATCCCATTACTTTGATACTAAAATTTCCAGCTGCCTTTGGTCATTACAAATAACTTACCTGTTTCCATATTCTTCAACCAGTAACATAACTTATTATTGCTAGATTTTGGTTGAGATTTTAAATGCACAAAATTGAGGACATATACAATTATGGTTACCACAGCATCTGTAATTTGGTCATTTGAATTTACATGGTATTATGTATGTATGACCTTTTGGCCTTGGAGTTTATTTGCTATACACGCATACCTTTCAGTTTATTCAGCCTAGGGATGATGTTTACCTCATCAACTACATCCTCAAATTGCCATATTACTAATAATTAATGTTATGCAGTTTCTTAAATGCACACCACACATTACAAAGCATATACGTGAAGGTCTCTCAAGCTCTGGGACCCTCCCACTTCACAGGGTCCTAGAACCCAGGCACCAGCCAAGCCTGAATAGCTATATCGCAATTAAACAGCGTATTAGCCCAAGCCTGAGTTAGTGGGTTTTTAATTGCAGTATAGACATAGCAATAGTGGCTACATATAAATGCTGAATAGATATACGGAGAGAATTCAGCTGGAGACATCTGAGTTGTCTGATGGTAGTACTCATCACTACTCTCTGGTGACATCCCTCCAGGAAAGATATAATTCATTTTAGTTTGTTTCCTTGGACAACCAGTACAGTAGAATCTCAGAGTTACGAACACCTCAGGAATGGAGGTTGTTCATAACTCTGAACAAAACGCTATGGTTGTTCTTTCAAAAGTTTACAACTGAACATAGACTTAATAGAGCTTTGAAACTTTACTATGCAAAAGAAAAATGCTGCTTTCCCTTTATTTTTGTAGTAGTTTATGTTTAACACAGTACTTGCTCTTTTTTTTCCCATCTCTGCTGCTGTCTGATTGCATACTTCCGGTTCTAAATTAGGTGTGCGGTTGACTGGTCACTTCGTAAGTCTGAGGTTCTACTGTACCTCCCTCAGACAGAACAGTAGTATCTCTAGGTCAGGCCTGCACAACATGCGGCCTGCAGAGCCTCACTGTGTGGTCCACGGGGAGATTCTAAATCCCGCGCACAGGGTGCTCTGCGGGCAGCCCAGAGCCCTTTAAATCCCAGCCGCGGCCGGGAGTCAGAGGGCTCTGGGCTGCCCGCAGAGATTCCTGGCCGTGGCTGGGATTTAAAGGGCTCAGAGCTACTGACGGCTGCGGGCAGCCCAGAGCACTTTGAATCCCGGCTGCGGTCACTGATTGCCCCCTCCTCGGACCCCTGCCCCAAGTGCCCCCCAGGAACTCCCACCTCCTCTATGTAAGCACGATTGGTCCTTGTCCCCTGATACCCCTTTCCCAGGACCCCTGTCCCTAACTGCCCCCCAGGACCCCAGCCCCTATCTAAGCCTCCCTTCTCCTTGTCCCCAACTGCCCCCTCCTGAGACCCCTACCTGTCCTCTGATAAACCCCCAGGGCTCCCATGCCTATCCAACTGCTGCCTGTTCCCTTACTGCCCCCCCCCAAACCTCCGCCCCATCCACCCGCCCCTGCTCCCTGTCCCTTGACTGCCCCCTGGAACCCCCTACCCGTTCTCCAACCCCAGCCCCCTTACCATGCCATTCAGACTACTGTGTCTGGCTCTGTGCAGCTCCAGACACGTTGCTGCCATGCTCCCCTGAAGAGCCCACAGCCCTCCCCCAGCACCTGCCTTCCAGATTTGAACACCTCAAAATTCAGGAGTGCTGAAGCTCAGTTTGGGCAGCTGTTACTTCATTTCTCCCAAATCAAATATACTGATCCACTGTAGCTTGCTGTAGAAAAAGTAGGATAAAATTGAGCAAGAAATGCTTCCCAGTGGTTTTTAGGACTGGAATTGCTATTTTCAACGGCCATTGCCTTTTTGTTTGTTTAAAAGGAACACAGTGATATTGCATTGACAAATTCCCCATAGAAAGAAAGAGTGGAACAAAAGAATAATAAAGGCACCTCAACTTTTCCTCATTTATGGAGGACAGTCTTATAATATGCATCCAGATATCCTCCAATCACACAAGCTCAAAATTGTTCCACTTTACTGCAGCTCTGTAACCATACAGGAACCAATCCTGTCTGTGTTTTGTGCACATCCAAAATTCCTGCTGAATGACCCGCCCTGGGAGCGAGTTACCAGTGACCCAGGGCTGGGGTGGCAGGAGGTGTGGGGTGGAGGGGGAGCCCCGGGCTGGGGCAGCAGGAGGTGTGCGGGGGGCACTGGTGGGGAGGAAAGGGGGAAGCCCAGCGCTGGGGAGGCAGGGTGTGTGGGTGGGAAGAGAGCCCAGGACTGGGGCAGCAGGGGATATGGGGGGAACCCAGGGCTGGGACGGGGGGGCAGCTAAATTTTTTTTTGCTTGGGGCAGCAAAAAACCTACAGCCGGCCCTGCCAGGTTCCCCCAGCTGCCGGAGCCCCGGGTCCTTTAATTTGACCCTGAGGGTTCCCAGCCACCTCTTCAGCTAGGAGCCCCTGGTTGATTTAAAATAAAGTATCACCTCCCCACCCCCAACCTTCCTTTTTGGCCCACAGCTGTTTTGGTGGGGCGGCGCTGGGGAATGAGGGTTTGTTTTCGCAAGGCTGGGCGGCCCTGGGGCAGGGTGTTTCTGCGGGGCCAGGAGGTTTCGGCCCTCAGCTGTTTTCTTTGGAGTAACGTGGCCCTCGCCACTTTACGAGTTGTGCAGGCCTCCTTTAGGTTGACCGTGTTAGATACTGTCCAAGGATAAGAGAATGGATTTCTGTCCTCCAGTAGATCATCAATTCCATCCGTGTGGTTTCCAGACTATTTCCTGTCCTGAGTACAGATCGCAAAGGGGCCTCATGTCATCTTTGGTTAGACAAGCTCAGAAACAGCTTTTGGCTGGTGTCTATGTCTCCCACATTCTCCCCAAGTCTTGTCATGTCTTCTATATTTATTACTACTAATCATTATTTTCCTTTCATTCCTACTGATAAAACACTTGCCATCATGTTGGTAGTTTCTCAACTAATATAATTCTTCCTCTCTTGCTTACTCATATTTCTCTCCCTGCTCCATTCTATTCAAAACATTTGAAAAGAAATGCTCTCTCTTTTCTCACTCCACGCCAACTCCTTCCCAAATCTCTAAAGCCCTGCACAGATACAAAATTTGTATCCTCATCTGATCTGCAAAAATGGTCCGTGGATATCTGCATCTGTGGATTTACAGGGCTCTACAAATCTTATCACTGGCTTCCCACATTTACTGTATCAAATTCAGGCTCTTTGCCCTCACCTTCAAAACTGCACATGATTTCTGCCTACATCTCAGCTCCAGTTTCCTCCCACTCTATACCTCTAATCTCCTACTAGTATTATTTTCATACCCTTCTTTTTTTTCTGTCTTGGTTAGTCTCTGGGGCTAGGACCAAATAAATAGCTGTGTGCAATTTTAAGATGCTGTAGAACTATTATTAATAATATAATCTGTGGGTGTTTCTCATTCAGGAGATGATTATTATATCCTAGGCTGAGAAAACTCAGAGGCCTATATATTTATAGCACATAAATTCTTTGGTTAAAGCGGAAGAGTTGTTTAATTCCGATTGCCCAGTTTTGTGTTTTTAATTGCTGTCCTGCAAACAATTTTCTCGCACTCTGTAGCCAGACCTACTAGCTCTCTGAGCCCCTCACATGCTCCTTCATAGCTACTCAACAGCTGTTCAAAAGCGTGGGCCCTCCTGAGTGTCAGCCACGCCGAGCAGCAGCACCTGCCGAGATCCAGTGACAGCTACGGGTGCTCAGCAGCACCTCTGCAAATCAGAGCCCGCCGGTCCCCAAATCTCCTGCCAGGGAGGGCAAAACTCCCACCGGGAAGGACAGCTGGGAGCTCTGCGCTCCCGTCCTGCGCAACCCGCGCGCGCGCGAGCCCGGCCTGACCCTCCTGCGTCACCGCGCGCGCGTTCCGGACGATTGACCCGCAGGGCCGCGGCCAGGGCATAAGCAAAGCGCGGCCAGGCGCAAACTCCCCTTTCGCACCCAGGGGGCGCTCGCGCAAGACTCCTCCCCCCCGTGCCTCTAACGAACTGCGGCCTGGGACGCACCCACGGGGCACCTATCCCCGCGCTCCTTACGCCACGCTGGCCAATCCCCGGGAAGGGTCTCGCCCCATCGCGCTCCGACCCACCCGGCTAGCCAATCCCCTCGTAGCTCACCCATCCCGTGGGCCAATCACGGAGCGGAGCCGCTGTCCGCCCTTTACCGCCCCTTCCCGCCCCCCGTGACAGAGCGACACTCTGGGGCTGGGGCGGCGCAGAGTGGCCGCCGCCGCGGAGCGAGCTGGCCGGTGGCGCTGTCGGCCTCGGCCCCCGGAGCAGCCCGCGCAGCCCCGCCCGCCCCGAGCCATGTTGCTGCTGCTGGCGGCCGCCTGCGTCGTGGCCTTCGTGCTGCTGCTGTACATGGTGTCGCCGCTCATCAGCCCCAAGCCCCTCAAGCTGCCCGGCGCCCACGTCGTGGTGAGTGTGGGAGCGCTGCCACCTCTCTCCGCCCCGCGCTTCTTCGCCCTCCCCTCCGGCCCAAGCGCCCTGGGGGTGGGCGGCCCCAGGGCCAGGCTGGTGTCGGGGCGAAGGTGCCGCCTTGCCCTGGTTTCCCGGTTGGGGTGGGGGCTGCGGGTGACTCGAGATGGGGACCCCGCGAGGACATCGCTGTGTGTATATCTGTGTGCACACCTGTACACAGCGGGTGGGGTGCGTACAGGGGAGTGTGTGTGGAAACATTTGTACGTGAGGTGGGGATGTAGTGCGCCTGTGTCTGTGTGTAGACACACATCCATACACAGAGTGGGGGTGCAGCGGGGTGTGTGTATACCATGCATGTCTGTATATATACCTATAGTATATGGATGGCGTGTATGGGACGTGTATAAATAGGTTGTGTGTGTGTGTGTGTGTGTATATATATATATATATATATCTCCAAATGCATATTGTATGGAGGCAGTGAGGTGTATATAGGTGTATGTATAGATACATTGTGTGTGTGTGTGTGTGTGTGTGTGTGTGTGTATCCACACTATGTGCATTTATATATGCGTGTGTGTGTGTGTGTATATATGCATATAGTGTGTGGATTGGCTGTATAACGTACACACGCGCATATAGTGTGAGATGTGTGTGTGTATGTGTATGTATATGTATTGTTTGCTCTAAAAGCAGCAAGCTTCCTTGACCCCTACTTGGGCCCCTCCCCCCACAAGAAGACCTAGCAAAAGAAGTTTGTGTCAGCCTCTGCCCCTGGAGTAAGTGGGATTGGAGGATCAGTTTAAAAACCACTCCTGTGGTACAACAAGATGGTGGTGATGGTGATAATTGATTGCCCTGTTTGCCAACATTCAGACATAATGTAACTTAAGTGGTGAGGAAGGGATATCACATTTCTAAACCCAGGGAATTTATATTTTTGTCCTCACTGTAATAGCTGAGCACCTACCTAGAGGTAGTTCTTAACTGTGGAGCCACTATCAGTGCCCTACATGTTTAAGATAGTATTGTGTGCACTGGGGATGTCTAAGCAATGAGAAATATGCTCTGTCTCTCTCTCTCTAGGGAACCATTGCATATCTCAGCTGGCAAAAGACATTCATCTGAATCACTGGGAATGCACACTACCTTCAGTATTTTATATTGTTAAATTGAATGTATTAGTCTTTAATGACACTTATAACCCTAGATTTACTGGATACTTCATATTTATTGTTTCTAGTAGCATCTGCAGTGTGGTACAGGTTTTATAAACACAAAAGAATTGATAGTCCAAGGCTTATTCTCTTCAAGATAATTCAGAGTGTGGTGGAAAATGAGGACAATATACAAATAAAGTCGTCAGGTGGCATGTCCTTTTTTTCAAATTTAAAAATACTCCTCATCTCCATAAGAAGCTTATTGGTTGCCTGTTGGTATCATGGTTTTTAGAAGGTGTGAGGCGGACATAGGGAAAATGTATGTGCAGATAAATAGAGAATGAGGAAAAAAGATAGGCCTTTAAGGCAGGGACAAAAAGCTACACGTTGCTTTAAATGCATATGGGAAGCTTATAGTTTAATTATATTTACCAGAGCATCCATCCTCCATAGATTTCTATGGAAGTTGTGGGTGCTCTGCATTTTTTGAGGTCAGACCTCTAAATTCAAGTGGACCACCAGCACTGGGGGTTAATTTGTGTTGCACCTGTAAGAGGCACAGAATAGAACTTACAAGCCTAGGAGCTACCTTTGCATCTGCCCAAACTGGGCTGCTATGCAAATTTTCCGTGGCCACCAGCATAACCTAGACAGCTCTGGAGACCTGCCTAAGTTACAGCAGCATCTCCAATATGGTGGGCTACAGTGTTACCTGGAATCTTCTCAACACTGTGGCCCAGACCCACCACCTATCTTGGAAATGCCCGTGTGTGCTAGGGCTTACAATAAGGTCATCCAAAGACAAACTTGGCAGCTATTTCCACAGTGCTAGTACCAGGGAAAATTCTCCACCAGGTACAATCAGGGATTTTAGGGCCCCTTTATGCATCTCTGTCCCTCTCACATAGCATAAAGGGGCTAGAACAAGGGTGAGGATCTTGCGCTATTACTGTACTTGTGTTGTTTGACCTGCGTATAACATTGAACAGGCAACCAGGGTGCTCTTAGTGTCGTGAATTTTATAAAGCCACTTATCATTTTGTATTGCAGTTTCTCATACGTACAGCACCTACATTCTTAGGTCTATCTGTTGCTGTCAAAGTATTTACCTTTTCTAAAAACTACTCTGATGGCTCAGAATTCTTAAATGGGAAAAATCAAGGCCTTTTTAGAAAGAAAAAGGCCCACAAACTTTAAGCGATCCCATTTTACAGTTTTCTTCAACATGAATTTAGTCACACTCATTCACAAAACATTACTGTTTGGGATGACTAACTGAAACTTACAGCAAACCTTTCTAAGGTAGCTCAGTTTTTAGGCATTTTAACTTTGATAATGGCCATTTAAATTTCACAAGTTTAGATTTCAGTGTTTACCTACTATGTGGTACATTAGGTAAAAAAACTTAGGTGATTGTTCCATAAGGAGAAGGTTCTGGGGATCCTGTTTATATTGCCGTTCCCCATTCAGAGAGCATTAGAATTTATGTACTCTGTTATTACAAGAATTATTTGACAAAAAGAGTTCATAAGATGTAATTGCATAATTAAAAATTCATTATTGAAGGAGAACATTTGCTCTAGTGTGGTTTTTATGGGTTCTAAAAACTGTTCATGTAATATTTTTTTAAACGGTGTTTCATCACATAAAGTATTATTTTAACACATATATTTGTAGACCTACCTGTGTTCTGGAAAATTTTTAATTTAATGTTTTCATATAGAAACCTTTGGCTGGTCTGAACTGAGCATAACTTTTAAAGGTATAAAGTTGTTTGGGAACGGTGGTAATCCTGCAGTGCTTAAATGCAATTTAATGTCAGTCATGTAAACTGTGCATTAATAGAGCCATACCAGAGTTTCCTGTTTTCATATTTCACAGAGAAGTAAGGAATACTGTTGCAAATTAGACATTTTCAGATGTCCTTTTTAAATAAATTATCACCATTTGACAATAAATACAATTATTGTTTAGACTCTCAGTAGATAAAACTGTTTTATTCTGGAGCATGTTCAGAGGCTCTCTTTTTTTTCCTGGTGGCACACGCAAAATATCTCAGGTATTACCTTACAGGAAAAACCTTGTAGGACTTAATGAAACTTTGAATAATATTTAGGCTAGTGATTCTTTCTTTAGTTTTTTTCAAGCCAAGTAACAGAGAGATTGCTCCACACCCCTTCCTGCTCCACTCCCTCATCAAAATAAAGCCACCACAACACCAGTCTTGTCAAATATCATGTCTAGTACATTTAGTTGTATAACTTACATCTAGATAATTAGCACTTTTTTGGCCATGGCCATCTTTGTGTGCAAATTTAAGTGTTATGAAAGAGGGAGAGCTGGGAACAGAACCCAGAAATTCTTACTTTTAATTTCCTCCTGCTTCTGGGGATGGAACACAAGTTAAAGATAGCCTTTTTATAGAATCATGGAATTATACGTAGTGGTAGAGACAGGTGCGGAGGCAGCATGGTTTAGTGGAGAGAGCACTGGATTGGGGATCAGGAGACCTAGTAGTTCTGCTGCTTTTGATGACTCGGCTCTGCCTCAGTTTTGGAAAATGTGTTGCTATTGAATGCAAGAAATGAGAACTTTTTATTTGTATGTTTCCTAACTAAATTATGTCTTAAATTTTTTACAATAGAGATGTATTTTAAAAGAGAGATGTGATCTCCCCATCTGTAATATGGAGAATACCACCTCTTTCTCTTTGAAGTGTTTTGAGATCTCTGAATGAAAAGAATGATATAAGAGCCAGTTTTAATAATATATTTAATTTTAAGTCTTTTTGAAGAGGAGTGTGATGGGGAAATGGTTTCTGCTTTAATTGTTAAAACAATCCCAAAGACGTTTTCCATAGTCCCTTTAAAGCAAAACAAAAGAACTACGAAAAGTAACTGATCCTAGCTATTTCGAAATTTCAAGTTTTTGTTAATTATATTGCCCAGTTGCGGGATTGAAAAGTTAAATAATAAAAACATGGGAAGAGCTGAATTTTACTCAGTTTTACAGCTTATTGGTTTTCTTGTTTTACAGTGGGAGGAAAATTTGGGCAAAACAGTGATTTAAAAAATGTCTGTAAAATACTCAAATGATCCTGACGTTAATTTTCAATATATCTGATCAATAAGAACAGCCATACATATTTTACAATTTGATTAAATAGACTAAATTTTAGAAATAGTAAACACAAAAGGGAAATACCCAATGGCTATACTCAGTTTTATAATTCAGTTCAACTGCCTAATTGTTTAACAGCGAAGAAGGTATTTTGAATCATAGGCTATAAATTTGAACTTTGGCTTTTTGTCAAGATTGCATCTTCACTGAGCGAAGTTGAACTGTGTTCTTTGTTGCACAACTGATTTCTATTGCTACTTCATTTTTTTTGCATGCTCACTTTTCTACAATGTATCTTTGATAGGCTAATTGTCACCCTTTGGATATATTTCAGAGAATGATTAAGAACTCTGAGAATACAGTTATGATTTGTAGGGCTGGGGAGATGAAAATAATGGATTGTTAGTAAAGGTGCTGTTCAAAGTAATAATTAAATTACCTAAATGATGATGTACCTTTTTTTAGGTTACTGGAGGTTCCAGTGGAATTGGAAAATGTGTTGCTATTGAATGCTATAAGCAGGGTGCATTTATAACTCTGATTGCAAGAAATGAGGTAACTTTTTATATGTATGTTTACTAACTAAATTATGTGTTTAAAATAGAGGTCTAGTTCAAAATAGGGGTGTGTTATAAAATAATATAGTTTGGCAGTAATTGTTCATATTGTGTTGCTGATGAATATTTTAACTGAAGTAACTAAAATCCCATGAGTTTTTTTTCTCTGTCCAAGCAATGTGAGTGAGTCACTGGCTTGTTACTAAAACGATTCTGAATGTGTCTTAGAAACGTTATTGACTAGAAAAATTTATATTTACATAGGGTGTTTCCTGTAACTATTGCTTTCAAGAACATGTAATTTCTTTCCTCCCTGGTAGTAGTTCTTTCATTTGGAAAATATTCTTCTGTGTCTGTTTCTTATGGAACACAGTGTCCAACATTTCTGTTATCCTAGATTGTTCTCATTAGTAGGGTCCTACCAAATCATGGCCAAAATAAGAGTGTTACGGACTGTGAAATATGATCCGTTATGTAATTTTACACTTCGGGTGACCAGCTGTTTCGATTTTATAGGGGCAGTCCTGATTTTTGGCTCTTTTTCTTATATAGGCTCCTATTACCCCCCACCCTCTATCCTGATTTTTTCACATTTGCTTTCTGGTTACCCTGTTTACACTATATTTTAAAAATATCCTATGTTATAGGGTAAAAATATACAAGAGTTGATGGCATTTCTCAAAGCACGGATCCTGACCTAAAAGGGGGTCACAAGGCTATTGTAGGGGATCATGGTATTGCTTTCCTTACTTCTGTGCTGTTGCTGGTGGCACTGCTGATTTCAGAGCTGGGCACCTGTCAAGCAGCCACTGCTGTCCAGCTGCTCAACTCTGAAGGCAGCACAGAAGTAAGAGTGGCAAAACTGTGACCCCCTACAATAGCCTTGTTGTTCCCTTTTGGGTCGGGACCCCCACTGTGAGAAACACTGAGTCTTAAGGGCTTTACGTGTTTATATTTTGCTGTTTTCAAATGCATATTCATGTTTTGTTAAAACACTGTGAATTTTAAGATTTAAATATCTGAAACCATGAAACTCAAGATTTTTAAAATGCTATGGCTGTGAAATTCACAAAATGGACTGTGAATTTGGTAGGACCCTACTCATCAGTGATTGTGTGGGCACAGCCTGGGAAATAGCATTTATTGTACTCACTCGAACAATCTAGAGCAGGAGTTGGCAATCTTTCAGAAGTGGTGTGCCGAATCTTCTTTTATTCACTCTAATTTAAGGTTTCACGTGCCAGTAATACATTTTAATTTTTTTAGAAGGTCTCTTTCTATAAGTCTATAATATATAACTAAACTATTGTTGTATGTAAAGTAAATAAGGCTTTTAAAATGTTTAAGAAGTTTCATTTAAAATTAAAGTAAAATGCAGAGCCCCTCAGACCGGTGGCCAGGACCCGGACAGTGTGAGTGCCACTGAAAACCAGCTCGTGTGCCACCTTTAGCACCCGTGCCATAGGTTGCCTACCCCGGTCTACAGACTCTGTTTGTATTAGTCTAAAAGATAGGACTTTCAGAGCATCATATAATATAGCAGTGAATCATACTACTATACTGTATCATACAATGCAGTTTTGTCTGTCCTATGCTGTTGCTTTTTAAATTCTTGTCAACAAGTGGTGGATTTGACAAATGAATACTTAGAATTCAGAGAACACTTTCTGTGAGGCCTCTAATAATTTTAAGATTAAAAAAAACCAGTTTAAACCTGAATTAATTAAATCTTTCCCTTGAATTGATTTATCTCTTGCTATTTGAGCTCATTTATTTTTTTTATCAAAAAAAAAAAAAAAAAGGTTTTAACCAAATGTAAAACTTTTTCAGAAAACATCTAGCTTTTTCAATGGAAAAACTGAATTGAAAACTTTCCAGGTTTCAGATTTTTGTCAGTAAATAGGGGCTGGGGAAAGAAAGCAGGAAACATATAGCAAACTTTGAAATTAAACATAAAAATAACTGTCATTTTTTCAGTTACCTCTAGTTATGATGTTTGGTAACTTACATAGCTGAAAATGTTTCTTGCATAATCTCAACCAGTCTGATAAATTTAAAATTACCTTCATACTGCCACACACAGTGAAATTTCAAACTTTCCTTATCTGTTCTGAGTTTTGGAATAAATGATTGGTTGGTTTATGTGGTTATTCCATGTGTTCTTCAGTATGATTTAAACAATCATATAAACAAACAGTAACCTGTAAAGCAGTAATGTACAAATTCCTAATCCCTTCATCTAATTAAATTAGGGCTGTCAGGCAATTAAACAGATTAATCGCACGATTAAACAATAATAGAATACCTTTTATTTAAATACTTTTGGATGTTTTATATATTTTCAAATATATTGATTTCAGTTGCAACACAATACAAAATGTACAGTGCTCACTTTATATTTATTTTTATTACAAATATTTGCACTGTAAAAAACAAGAAATAGTATTTTTCAGTTCACCTAAGTACTGTAGTACAGTCTTTGTCATGAAAGTTGAACTTGCAAATGTAGAATTGTGTACAAAAATATAACGGAATTCAAAAATAAAACCGTATAAAACTTTACAGCCTACAAGTCTACTTAGCCCTATATCTTGTTCAGCCAATCACTAAGACAAACAAGTTTGTTTACATTTATGGGAGATAATGTTGCCCTCTTGTTCACAGCATCACCTGAAAGCGAGAACTGGCACTTACATGGCATTGTTTTAGCTGGTTTTGCAAGATATTTACATGCCAGATGTGCTAAATATTCATAAGTCCCTTCATGCTTCAGCCACCATTCCAGAGGACACGTGTCCATGTTGACGATGGGTTCTGCTCGATAACAATCCGAAGCAGTGTAGAACGAAGCATGTTAATTTTCATCATCTGAGTCAGATGCCACCAGCAGAAGGTTGATTTTCTTTTTTGGTGATTCGGGTTCTGTAGTTTCTGCATCAGAGTGTTGCTCTTTTGAGACTTCTGAAAGCATGCTCCACACCTCATCCTTCTCAGATTTTGGAAGGTACTTCAGATTATTAAACCTGGTGTCGAGTGCTGTAGCTCTCTTTAGAAATCTCACATTGGTATCTTCTTTGCGTTTTGTCAGATCTTCAGCGAAAGTGGCCTTAAAATGAACAACGTGTGATGAGTCATCATCCAAGACTAGTATAACATGAAATATATGGCAGAATGCGGGTAAAACAGAACTGGAGGTATACAGTTCTCCCCCAAGAGTTCAGTCAAAAATTTAATTGATGCATTATTCTTTTAACGAGCGTCATCAGCATAGAAGCATGTCCTCTGGAATGGTGGCCAAAGCATGAATGGACATACAAATGTTTAGCATATCTGGCACGTAAATACATTGCAGTGCCAGCACAAAAGTGGCATACGAATGGCTGTTCTCACTTTCTGGTGACGTAAATAAGACGTGGGCAGTATTATCTCCCGTAAATGTAAACAAACTTGCTTGTCTTAGCGATTGGCTGAACAAGAAGTAGGGCTAAGTAGACTTGTATTGTTTTGTTTTTGAGTGCAGTTATGTAACAAAAAAACACATTTGTAAGTTGCACTTTCATGATAAAGAGATTGCACTAAAGTACTTGTATGAGGTGAATTGAAAAATTATTTCTTTTGTTAATCATTTTTACAGTGCAAATATTTGTAGTAAAAATTAATATAACGTGAGCAATGTACACTTTGTATTGTGTTGTAGTTGAAATCAATACAGGAAAACTACAGAAAAACATTCAAAAATATTTAATAAATTTCAGTTGATTTAACAGTGTGATTAAAACTGCAATTAATCACGGCTAATTTTTTTGAGTTAATCGCCTGAGTTAACTGCGATTAATTGACAGCCCTAAATTAAATAAATAACTGAAGTGTTCAGTCTCAGTCTTAACATTATCATTGTAGAGGTTTTTTTCTGATGATAACCTCAGGAATAGGGGAAAGGAAAGTGTTTCAAAACTGCAGCTTATGTTTTTTTTAAAGATTAATGAAAATAGCAATTTTGAGCCTTAGGCAAGATCTCATACATTTACCAAATACAGGGCTGTTTTTACAGAATTAAAATACCAGTCATTAATGTGCTGAAATGTTTTTAGCTTCAGTGAAATACCAGAAAGTAGTAAATTCTCATGATTGCACTGCCTTAATTGTGCTTTATATTCATTTTAGAGCAAGCTGTTGCAGACAAAGAAAGAAATTGAAAAATACTCTGTTAACGATAAACAGGTAAGATCATTGCCTCCAGTGTGTACTGAATACCAAGCAGTTGTGCTACATAACAGTAAAAAAAAAAAAAAAAAAAGGGGGGGGGGAGGGAGCTCCCCCTCCCAACCCCACTACGTGGTTTCACTAGTTTCACTTTAAAAATAATGTTTGTGTCCTGAAATATTGAAGTTTAAAAATTAATATTTGATACATTTTAACTTGAAAGGCTTTTTACCTGTCTAGATGCAAATACAAAGTTCAGATTTCTCTACTGCTGTTGATATTGCTAATATCATATTTTGCCTGGCCCGTTCCAAACTGTGCAATCAGTATCGGCAGAGTTTAGAATCGCTGGTCATAAAGCAGGATCTGATGTATCCATTTGTGGCGTGCAGTTTTTCTCACTGCTGTTTCTGTCATCATGTAAGTGATTCTTCTTTATTATTTCTCTCCTTTTCACGTAAACCAGGTTTTTCTTTGTCATTGCTCTCCTTTTCACGTGAGCCACATTCTTCTTCTTTAACATCACTCTCCTTTACACCACCAGGAAAACTGGATGATTCTCCATCAGTTTCCTCACATTTTCATTCCTTATCTTCAGGTAAATCTGCTAATTCCTTAATAATGGGACTTCATCATTTACTCTTCACGCCTCAATTTCTTCTGCACTGGGACAATCACTACTGCCTAAAACCCCATCTATGTTGTTCTGTTTCAGGTATTTTCCCATCAAATTTGTCCCTTGCTGCACACTAGATTGTAATTGAGTTTTTTGCTTCCTATACTGAGCTCCTGAAGGCTTCTTCGGAGGCATCTTTTATTTTATATGAGGGAAAACAGACAGTATTAGGGAGAGCAAAAGTCTATGTTCCTCAGTCTTAGAAAGTCATCAAACATAACGTGTTAAGCATGGCAAAAGAAGTAACAGTATTTCTTTTCTATTGTTATGTAGATAGGGGTTCAATAGATATCTCTGGCATCTGATTAAATATATCCTTTATTGATCACTACTTACATTCTTCAAATCTTAAAATACAAGTAGACTTTCACAATTACACAACAAAACAAGGTTCACAACATTGCAGCCGGGCTCTCACTTCACTTCAATTCGTTCTTATATCTCACTGACTGACTGGCAACCCCCTGCCCCTTATATACCCACAAGGGCATGGGTGACAGCATTCTTGGAGGTTTGTAGTTTTCAATTCCATGAGATTCTACAAAGGTCCCAAACATTCTAGGAGGTTAGTGGAAAAATGACTCCACGTATGGAATACCTGAAATGTTTTACTTAAAACGTGCTATTTTTTCTTGTCTCAAATAGCACCAAGCTCGGCCGGTCGCCTGCTCCTAAATCTGGCCCTGATCATAATGCGTATGTGCAAGAGGGCTGAATTAAGGTTGTACAGATTGACTGACTGGTCCTGGAGTTGCATTCAGCTATTTACAAGTCAACATTGTCTTTTTACAATTGCTTTTTTCTTAAATTCGTATAAAAAAAAAAAGCATAAAATTGGATTAGCAGCTTTAAGAAAGCAGGATGGTGTAGAGCACAATAGTCCAAAGTCTTTCTTACTAAGTTTTGGGTGCGCCTACAAATAAATATTCAGCCTTCTTTTTATCCTTCCTAATATTATAATCAGTTTTTGTCCACCATGATCACACCACAAGACTGGGTTTGGCAATACAACTTTTTGGGATGCATTCAAACATAGTTAACTCACTTCATATAAAAAGTGTTCTTGTGTATGTAACTTATGTCCTCCTAAGAGCCTCTTGCAGCAGAAGTGGAGACTTGTTTGTGTGGGGGTAATTGCTAAAATTAATAATTAAAAATTAAAATGTAGTAATTGCTAAAATTTCAAAATAAATCTTTCAGGAGACACTTGTCTGCATAAGTGTGGGGGTTTCTTATGGGGTATGGCACATTTTATGCAAACTGGTCAATTTTAGCACATATTTGGTGTTTTACAAACATAAACTGGGTCATCACCCAAGTTTTTGAGATAGTTAAGTATTATCTCCATTTTACAGATACAGAAACTAAGGTACAAAGTACAATTGTAAGTGTTCTGTAACCACATAATCGATTCATCTGATTCATTTGTAAGAAACACAGTACTTGTCAAGACAGTGCCTTTTTTCCACGACGCACCTGTTTGTCACTCTAATTTTTCTGTGCCCACTTAGCTCTGTAGCAATGCTTTCTGGGGATATCTGGGCATGTATTGTGTACTGCCTCACTAGGAAATAGAATGCACAGACGGGATGTGTATAGTGCCAATAGCAACTTGTGGTGCAGTGTGTCTCAGATGTCCTGCTGCACAGAATGCTGGGAGGAAAGACAATCCAACCTTACACACAGGAATGATTAGCAGGTTCTGTTTACACGGAAAAATTGCTGTCTGGCCACAGGAAGACAAGCATATGCAATCTATACTGCTGGCCAACTGTACACATGGTTCGCTTCCACCATTATGGTGTGTTAACTTTGTGTGTCTGCATACATCATAACTAGAGCCAGCCATGATGTTAACTTGTTGAAAACCGTTTAAAAACTCCTGGAGAGAGTTTGAGAAAGACCATTGAGTGACAATGAAAGCCACAGAGGGGGCTAGCGTCAGAACTAGAGTGCAGAAGTCCCTACTCGCAGTCCCATACTTAAAATGTGAGAGGCAGAATGGTCTCAAGTTGTTGAACTAGAATGTCACTGGTGGTTCAGCAGAGGAGCTAGCGTTGCTGTAAGAAGCAGTCTGAGATTAAATTTCTGGTGGCTCTAGTGCTACAATTGGGAGCCTAAACAGCACTGCTGCCCTTCAACCAAGAGTTGCTCCCAAAATTGAAGACCTTCAACAACCAGTGCCTACAAGATGGAATGTGGGGACCATGAAATACCAATTTTTCCTGAGAGTTACTTGTTGACTAACTTTCAACCATAGCAATTGGTTTCTATCAATTTTATGTATTTACTGCTCTTTGCAAAAAAATCCTGACCCATGATTCTTATTTACATTTCTCAGTATCCCAGATTAGGGTTGTGGACTTCATGGACCCCAAAGAAAAGTGCTAGCAAGGGTTATACAGATATAAAATTACATTATCAAATGCTGTTTCACACACCTTTCTGTGGAGAACTGAGAAATTTATGTTGTTGTTTTTTATGAAAAATAGGTTTGATGTTGTTTCTCCTCTGACCTTGTAATGTTACCTGCTGAACTGGCCAGGGGTAAATTTATGTCCTGGAACAGGACAACTAATGCATTTGCTGTGGGTAGTGAGGAGTAGAGACACCAAAAGTGTGAATAAACAATCAGGAACTTACAAATATTGCGGGGAGGGGTGGTGAACTGCTACCCAAGTAAACAAATCTTCAGAGGTATTGCCCCCGGTGGAAGTTTTGTATATACAAGTTTTGACCAGGTTCAAGAGGTCCAGCAAACAAAAAACTAAGAACTTACGTAAAGTGACCAACTTGATATAGGCTACATTTACATTACAAGCTAGTGATGTGATTTTCCTGGTTGTGTATATGTACTTGCACTAGGTCTGATTGAGATAATATGAGTAGAAATAAAAGTGTAGTCGTGGTAGCACAGGTAGCAGCAGCAGAGGCGTGGCCGAGCCTGGTTCAGGGCTGATTTGTACTCAGCCACTATCTGTGCTATCGCAACCTCGCTGCTATTTATCATCAAGCTGGTGTGAATGTGTGCATGAGAAGGAAAATCACACTTCTAGCTTGTAGTTTATACATAGCTATAGAAGAGGGGTCACAGACACTGAAATGACACTGACCACGATGGACAGACCCTCCAGAAAGGGTTTTGAAGGGCTTTGAAATCTACCAGGGTCTCCATATATAAGATCGTGATGCCTGGTAAGACAGGCATGCATATAAGCTGTTGGTTGTGTTTCAAGATATGTTTTCTCTGTAACACTTTCCTTCTAAATAGGTACTTTGCTTTCTGAAGGTTGTTTGGTTATTGGTTAAACCTGTTGTTGCCGCTACAGAAAACGGGATGACAGGTGCTGAAGTAAACTCAGACTTGCAAAGGTGATCAAAGTGAGCTGCAGGAGGAAATTGCACCTAAATCCCTAATCTGCAGGGAGAGACACAGGTTCCCTTCCCAAGAAAGGTGATAGCTAGAGGCCTGAGAGGAGTGCCCTCAAGGAGGCCACATGAGACACTGTCACATCATAAATATTTGCCACAACTGTGTATGATTAACGAATTACTCATTGAAATGCTTTCCATGGAATCTGTTCCTGGCAACTGCCCCACTTAAGACATGTATGTCACCATACAGTTTAAAAAAACAACAACAAAAAAACTGGTTCTACAGGCTTAATATCCTGTAGATAAAACAACCTGTGGAAAAGAAAAGCATAGTTTCTAGCATACAGAGATTGCATCATTAGCATGGAATTAAGTAAAAGAGTGCTGTTTTACTCTTTTGCTTTATATTGCATTTTTAAAATAGGTGTTAATCCTGAATTTCCAAAGAGCTCCACAGAACGAGCCAGGGACTTTTGTGACTTGCAAAAACTACTTGTTAAGTTTGCCTGCAATTTTTAATGTTAGTGAGCCATATTGATTTCTGACCATCAATAATGACAAATGCTGCAATGGAATTACAAGGTTTGAAACCCTTAAACTTGATTGCTCTCTCTTAGCTGGTTAACTTATAAGTGAATTTTCTCAGCCTAAATGATTAGACCTATAGTGTTGTTTGTAAGTAAAATTGAAATGTTAATACCCTGCACTTCAGTAACTTCTTATTGACTTCTCCAAAGCCGTATTTTGATTTGCAGAAAAACATTTGACTTTTATAGCATTTTAAAGAGATAGGACTCTGTTCTGTTTGTTCCATCATTGAACCTTTCAATCCTTTTTCCTTCATTAGGTTGTGCTTTGTATATCTGTTGATGTGTCTAAAGACTATGGACATGTGGAGAACGTCCTTAAACAAGTAAGAAAGTAATTAATTTGTCTATTTTTGAGGAATTTTTTCCTTGTAAGCTACATATTTATTGTAAATATATTTTCTTTTCATGATTTTGAACATTTAAGTTGTTGCAATATACGAAAAATATTTTCACTCTCACCAGTATGCATACTAACTTTTGTATAGGCTCAAGAGAAGTTGGGTCCAGTTGACATGCTTATAAACTGTGCTGGAACATCAATTACAGGAAAATTTGAGGATCTTGAAGTGAGCTGTTTTGAAGTGAGTAGGCATTTTTCCCCCCCTTTAACAGATAATTGGCATAATTTCTAAAGACTAGCTAATCCAACATTTATATCAAGTAAACTGTCTATTCTGAGATCCTGGAAGCTGAAAATAAAATTTCTGTACTGAAGTCACAATTTGAAACTTTGAATGCTGTGACAGTTTTTTCTTTTTTATATATAGATATAGAGGAGACGAGTAGACAAGTGGACACTTAGTGTGTGGTGGTTTTAAGTATCTTCCCTCCCCCAAAAAAATGAAAATATGCTTTCTTTTAAAAAGAACAATCCAGTGAACTCCATAAAGAGTCTGAAAATTGAAGATCATTAGCTGTAAACAAGAAACCGCTATGTTTTGTGAATGAAATAATTACAAGCAAATTCTTCACTTGACAAAAGAAATTTAAGGGATTTGAGAAATTTAGGACAGATTTATAAAGGCAGTTTATCATACACCTCTACCCTGATATAACACGGTCCTCGGGAGACACAAAAATCTGACCGCATTATATCAATCTTGTTCTCCCCCCTCCTCCCTTCCTTGTTCCCTGACTACTCCAACCCCTATCCAGCCCTTCCTGCCCCCTGACAGGCACTCACCAGCAGCAGCAGGAAGCAGAGCAGCCCGGCCCCAGTCCGCTCCACCCTACCAGTTCCCAGCCACAGCACTCCTCTTCCTGCCATCGGTGAGTGCAGAGAGGCTGGGGAAAGGATGTCCCCCTGCACTCACCTGTGGTGGGAAGTGAGCGACACGGTTCCAGCCTGCTCCGCTTTCCTTGCCCCGGCCCCAGCTGTGTTGCTGAGGGTCAGCTGGGGAAAGGTCCTGCACTCACCTGCAGGGGGAAGTGGAGTGCCACGGCTGGGAGCTGGTAGAGTGGAGCTGGCTGGGGCTGGGTTGCTCCGCGTCCTGCCATTGGTGAGTGCAGGGAGGTTGGGGAAAGGATGCCCTCCATGCTCACTGGCGGCAGGAAGCCCCAGCCTGCTCCACTCTGCCACCTCCCAGGCGCGGTGCTCCACTTCCCGCTGCAGCTGAGTGCAGGGAGGTTGGAGAAAGGAATGCCCCCTGTACTCTCCTGTGGTGGGAAGCGGAGCGCTGCAGCTGGGAGCTGGCGGAGGGGAACGGGCTGGGACCGGGCTGCTCCACTTCTGCCATTGCTGGTGAGTGCGGGGGGAATCCCTTCCCCCAAGTCCCCTCCCCTGAGCAACATGGCTGGGGCAGGGGCGAGGGAAGCAGAGCGGGCTGCTCCTGGCCCCCAACTAATCCCCCGGGCCACTCTGGGACTGCGGGGCCCCCAAAAGTGCACTTCCACAACTTCTGCCCCCCAGGCCCTGGGGAGGGAGCCCCTGACCTTCCCTGAGACCCTCTGTCCCTTATCAAACCTCTCAGCCCCGGCCTGGCCCGACACCCTTAACACGCTGCTCAGAGAAGCATGTCAGAGCTTTACCGTGTTGTATGTGAGCCCGCATTCTATTGGGTCACGTTATATCTGGATAGAGGTGTATATCAGTCATTGTTTGGGTATATAGTATCACTCAGTGGTTACCGAGAGGATACTATTAAGTATTCTGTTCAGCTTGACAGTTTTGGGCTTGTCTGCATGGTACATTACTCTGCACTAGAGAGGTGTAAATTCTAGTGCTCACTAACGTGTTATGCACTGACTGTCCCATGTGGATCTGGCTGGTGCACATTAGGGTACTTTTAGTGCAAACTAATGCATTGTGTAGACAAGCTCTATGTTTAGATTTTATTCAGAACGGATGCAAAAGTGATAAGTCTCCTCTGTGTTGCTGATAATTCAAGCCTTCATCTTTTAGCAGTCTTGCAGAATATCATATTTTAGACTTCGTACCCTTGAAGAGTCTTAATCTATGTCTCTTCGCTGCTGAGTTAACCTGAGTTGTTTACTCTTGCATTAACTCCTTTAGAGTTAGACTATCACAAGTGACAACAGCCACAAAATACTCCTCAAGCAGCACACAGGATCTTGCCTACCCTATAAGGGTTTGGCTAGTATTGCTATGATGGCAAATCCCCATACTGGAAGCTGGTAGACCTCCTTCTGCCGTCTTAGCTACACCACCTCCCTGAATGGCATTAGCTATGCAGACAGAACCAGTCTTCTTCATAGTTTTCAGCATGGCTATGTCCCCTGAGGAGAGTGATCTCCTTTCAGTCCCCCCGCCCCATCCCCCCATTGATATTGGCTGTATTGGCAAAATTTTGTGTGGATGAGGCCGGAGTGATTGTGTGAGCAGCTGACAAGTCATGCTAGCTCAAGCAATAGCCCCTTGTGGGTTACTCAACTTCAGTTAAAAGCACATCGATTCTCAGGGGTTTGTGTATGTGGATGGACTCTGAGCATGGCACGCAAGTTCTAACTTGAGTTAACTTTTTGTAGTGAAGACAAGCCCTGAGTCAAGAAAATGACTGATCATCCTCACCCACAGTCAGCATTTCTCTGAGACTTAAAAACAATTCTTTTTTTGGTGTAAAAGACTTCTTTGTTCATATGATTCATCACAAAGCATTCATTACTTTCCAGTTGAGATTACTGGTCTACAGATGAAGAACATCCTAAGGAGAGCATATGTTCTGATTACATTCTAAGAATGTATTTCATAAGGCTGTTTTGCCACATTGAGGACTTGAACAAGAGCCCACTGAATTCAGGTTGAGTCTTTCCCTTAACTTCAGGGGCCTTGTATTATGTTGTAAATACCTAAATTGACTCATGTAGCTTAAATTAAAATTTGCAGAAGTATGTCTTATAACTAAACTTCACTCTGTTACTACCAGTTACCCAGGAAGAAATCTAGCTCATTAATCAAAGTAGTTGAAGCCACGCTGCAAAATCAGACACAACTTTTCATAGTGCCATGCAGGAAGCAGATCAGCAATTTTGAGTATAAATCAAGTACATTAATTTGCTATTTTAGTTTTAGTTAAGGCAAATACTTGAAATCATGTAGTACAATAGCCACCACAGATAGTGGTTGTATTAAATTTATTATTGATGGCTTTCTCCTGTTTCTGTAGGGGATGGTTTCAGTTTATTTAAGAGCTGCTTTTTAATTTTTTGCAAATCGTTAGGCTTGTGTGTGTTTACTTAAGTGCATTACTTAACTTTGGGTGTACATGTATGAGGACAAATTCTGCACTCTGTGGATGGCCTCAGGCATTGTCACTTGTGTGTTTCTGCTGTACTAAGTGGATGGAGAAGTTTTTGGTCATGGAAAAGCTGTTCAAGTATTGACCCTAGTCCCCTTGTGTATTGGGAATTGTGGCTCTCTAGCATCTCTGAGTTACCATTATTGGGGGATGACATGCAAGAATGGCGGGAGCATGGCCTGTGGATTCACTTTAAGCAAACACAGGCCAAAATGGGACTACAGCTATGATAGCAGCCCTTAAACTGCTGTGGCTGTGGTGGCTATGTGGGAAGATTTCATTCTTGATCCCTGTGGAGGTCCTCCATGCAAAGCTTGCTTACTTGAACTTTGTGTAAGGGTCAGGATTTGGTCTTTACTTAGAATATTAGCCCTCTAGCAGGTCAGAATATTGAATTATCCTACAGCAGGAGTCGGCAGCCTTTCAGAAGTGGTGTGCCGAGTCTTCATTTATTCACTCTAATTTAAGGTTTTGCGTGCCAGTAATACATTTTAACGTTTTTAGACAGTCTCCTTCTCTAAGTCTATAATATATAACTAAACTATTGTTGTATGTAAAGTAAATAAGGCTTTTAAAATGTTTAAGAAGCTTCATTTAAAATTAAATTAAAATGCAGAGTCCTCCCAGACTGGTGGCCAGGACCAGGCCAGTGTGAGTGCCACTGAAAATCAGCTTGAGTGTGACTTCGGCACCCGTGCCATAGGTTGCCTACTCCTGTCCTACAGTTTAGTCTAATTGTGATCTGGTCACAAATGATCTGATCTTGTGAGAAATCTTTTCATACTTGTGACTCTCAGAAAAGGTTGGCTAGTTTTTTTTTGTTTGTTAACTGAAGTCAAGTTAGCCCCTGTCTTTATGGTTTTGTTCCTCCATATAAAGTCTATATTTGTTCTGTACTGTAAAGTGAAGCACTGCAAAGATATTTAGGTATGAGTTGTAAAACAATATTTAACCTATTAATTCAGTATCTTCCAGTCTCCTGTCATTTAATTGCAATACCTCTCTGTTGGAGGCACAAATCAACATGCTTCTCTCTCCCTTTGCTACTCTGCCAGTCATTGTCCAATCTCCAAAATCCGTTGCTTATTTGCAACAAACTATCTTCCTGCTACCTATCTTTAAAACAATGGCATTATCTAAAGCTTTTAGTAACTTTTATTCTTCACAGTATTCTTTCATATGATTGAATATTTAAATGAATTGTTTCCTTGACAGCTGCAAAATGCCTTATCTACAGATCAGATTCCAATAGTTGAAAGTTGCTAAGCCTACTTTTATTTTGAAGACCAGCATCTTGTCTGAGTGCATTATTAAATGCACTAAATGTCATTAGGATATATATATAAATATAAAAAAAAATGTGTGTGGTCAAGATTCTCACTTCAAGCATGTACAATATTCTAAACTCAGGATATAACTGTCCTTCCTGTAATTAGTTCTGTTAGTTAGTATAAGTCTCTTATGATTGCTGTGCTATGACTGATGTAAATATGGATTGTTGAAATGTTCAATGCTAAGAATTTTGTATCTGTACAATTCAAATATGATCATAATATTTGCACAGAGGTTAATGGCAGTCAACTACTTGGGTAGTGTTTACGCAAGCCATGCCGTAATTGCTACCATGAAGGAACGAAGAATGGGAAGGATTGTGTTTGTATCATCTCAGGCTGGACAGGTGGGACTATTTGGTTACACAGCTTATTCTCCAACCAAGTTTGCTCTTCGAGGATTGGCTGAAGCTCTGCAAATGGAGGTATGATTATCCATTTCTCAGCTACTTGTAGCATAATTGGTAGATATTAAAAATGTTGCATCTCTTGCATCCTTATGTATGTTTGACATACCATACTACTAAAATGCTTCTGGACAACAAGCCCAATTGAGAACAAGATAGCAGCCTTTATGATTATTTAAATGACACTAACCCTTAAAATGGTTCTAACAGATTATGAACAGTCTTTTTTAAAAGTGCAGTTCTGATCTGAAAGTGACCAGTTAAAAACCATTGAGTAGCCATGTTTGTCAATAATTTCTGTATTAAATATATTTAGTTTACAAGTAAAAAAATTTCTAACTGCTAGGCCTACTGTTCTCACAGTCATGTTGTGTTCTTTCCATCTTGTGCATCATTGCCAATGACAAATAGTTAAATGTCACATTAAGCCCTCAGTGACAGCTGTGAAACCCCATTACTGTTTATAAAGTTGCACAGGTATAACTGAATGAAGCTCAGTAAAGAATTCTGATGCGTGAGAAAGGCATAGAATCAGCTCATTCTTAGTTATGTAGGCTCCTTCAGTTACAATAGAAGGAAAAAAACAATGAAAACCATTGTAAACTGAATTAAGATGCTATAATTCTGAATAATTCTCTCTCTCTCACTCAGACACACACCCACGCACCCCTGTTATGTAGAAATGCATCTTTTTTTCTCAGTTGGTTCTAAGAGCAGAGCAGTACTTAAATAGACTCACCATCATGATCATCATCTAGGCCTGATCCTGTGGGAAGTGGTTGTAAGACTATACATGTTTGCAGAATTTTAGCCTGTTTGAAACATCTCTTCAACACAATAGAATGTCAATAGAAATATATGAAACTTAACAATATGTCCCTCATATTAAGAGATGCAATTGTTTTTCTGAAAAACAGGTAAAGCCTTATAACATCTATGTAACAGTTGCCTATCCTCCAGATACTGATACACCTGGCTTTGCAGAAGAAATCAAAACAAAGGTAACTTAATTCATAAAGAATTTTGCATTCAAGTCCAGGATTTATCACTTCTGAAATTAAAATGCATTGTCCACTGTGTTCATTAACATCATGCTTTATATGTTTAAAAAAACAATATACTCTAAATGTCATTAGATAATGCTACTGAACTTTAATTGTCAAATGTTTATCAACAGGAACATTCAAAATCAATTACCTTGTAAGAAAACATTTTATTCAGATCAGTGTTTTCTTGACGAAGAAATTTCTGTAAAAATCTACATAAATTTTGTTTACAAAGACTTGCTGAAAATGTCATAAAAAGGGACCAGTGTTAACAATTGTAAACCAGTCTACCTTGCTTCAACACTGGTTTATCAGAAACAAAAGTCTTACTTAACCGCTTAATATTTAAAGTTTAAAAGTTATTTTATTAAGATGGCCAGATTTTGCTGTCAGTTACACTCATGAGCCTATGAACTAAGTTGTTTTCAGGGGTGTAACTCAGGGAGGATTTGGCCGTAATTAAGGATACAATTTTGTCACCAAAGTCACGTGACTTTAATGGAACTCCATGACTACTTCAGCATCAAACTCCTGATCCTCCCATACATACACACACCCAGACAGGTCACTGGCTTCCATGAATTTTGTTTATTGCCCGCAGCCTTTGCGTGACTTTGACTTTGAAAAATTCCCTTTACAAAATCTTAACCATAATGTAATATTAAAGTATGATGCAAAGTATTTGTTTTTCTCTTGGTATTAGACAACTAAATGCAATTCTACTATATCTCTTTCCACCAGTGTGTCTGCCACCAAGAGGCTTTTATTAAAATAAATATAAAAATATTTATTAAATATTTATTAAATAAATATTTTAAAAAATCCCTAAATATTCTAATATATGATGAATTCCTTCTCTTCACTAGACCTTCCAGAACAGATCACCAAACAAAAGCGTAACTTTTTAAAGAGCTGCATAGCTAGGATTCATGTTGAAGTTTAAACTGAATACTGAGAAGATGAGGCTCCTTTTATTACCACAAAGAGTCATAGACTTTAAGGTCAGAAGGGACCAATGTGATCATCTAGTCTGACCTCCCGCGCAAGAACCAGCTGCAGAACCATCACCCACGCCGCAACAAACCCCCTACCTGTGTCGTTAGCATGAAGCTCAATCAACATAGTTAAAAGACTCAAGGTGCAGGAATCCTCCAGCAGGGCCCAGTCCCCACGCGCAGAGGAAGGCAAAAACCACCAGGGCCTCTGCCAACGTGCCCTGGAGAAAATTCCTTCGACCCAATAGGCGATCAGCTAAAACGATTGACATGTGGCCAGACTCGCAAGCCAGACACCCAGGCAAGAATCCGGTGTAACTCAGATCCCACCCAGAACATCCCATCACAAGCCATGGGCATATACGTTATAGGTCAAAAGATCAATTAATGCCAAAATTAGGCATTCCCATCCACAATCCCTCCATAAACTATCAGTCTTGGTCTTGAAGCCAGAGTAGTCTTTGCCCCCCTGCTCCCCTGGAAGGTTGTTTCAGAACTTCACTCTCTGATGATAGAAACTAATTTCAAATAAAATTCCTGATGGCCAATTATATCCATTTGTTCTGTGTCCACATGACTGACTAAATATCCTCCCCTCTATGTTTTATCCCTGAGTATTTAGAGAGCTATCATATCTCCCCAGCCTTCTTTGGTAGGCTAAAAAGCCGAAGCTCTTTGAGTCCCTCAGTAAGACAGGTTCCATCCTGAATCATCCTATAGCCCCCTCGTACCTGTTCCAGTTTGAATCATCCTTCTAAACATGGGAGATCAGAACTGCACACAGTATCCAAGAAGGTCTCACCATGTGCTTGTACAACATACAAACTCCTTACTTTACTGGAAACCTCGCCTGATGCATCCTAAAACAGCATTAGCTTTTTCACGGCCATGTTACAGGGCTCATAGTCATCCTGTGAAACTAATATTCCGAGGCCTTCTCCTCCTCTGTTACTTCTAACTGATGATCCTCAGCTTATAACAAAAATCTGTATAATCCTCAGGCATGACCTTGCACTTTCACAATAAATTTCAATCCTGTACTATTACTCCAGTTTACAGGATCACCCAGACATCCGTATATATCCCGGTCCTTCTCGTAGTGGCAGTACCCAGTGTGGTCGCAAACTCTATTAGCGAACACCCTTTTGTGCCAAGGCTAGTAAAAAATTGGTCCAAAACCAGTCCCTGAGGAACCCACTGAATCCCTCGAATCGAGTTGTTGGTTCCCTCTTCTGATGGCTTGAGCTAAAGGGCTGAGCTTAATGCTGGAGGCTGTACCTCCAATGAATAATCGAGACAGACGCTAGGGTTTAAAAAAAAAAAATCTATCTCTGCTCTAATTTATACGTTCTTCTTCCAGTTAGGATCTTTTAAAGAAATACTAAATAAAGATGTTCCCTAACTTTGTGGTTTTTAAATCAAGGCCAAATGCTTAATGTAATCCTTGCTTATATACTGTTAGGTCTAGAAGACATGATTAGTGCCTGTTTTTCTCCATTGTACATTGGACAGCCTTAAGACCAAAGAACAGTCAAGAGTAATTGTAGGGTGTCTGAAAGTTAGAGGGAATAGTTAGGGGTTTTTTTTCCTCTCAGATTTAATATACAACCAACAATTTATATTGCAATAGTGCCCAAAGGCCTTAGTTAGGTTTAGGGCCCCATTGTGCTAGATGCTGTGCAAATACAAAAAAAAGACACTCCTTTAATGTTCATTCTAAGCTTTTTTTGGGAAAGATTATATTTTAAAAACTTAGCTGTTACAAATAATACTGCAGATAAGTGATAGAGCTCTTTAAATTTCTTTTCACTGTGCTATCCTGCATATTTTGTTTCAACACCTACTGTTACTGTCGCTTAGCTAATTTTTGTAGCCCATTTCACTTCTGTAATGTTCAGTGTTTTGGTTGCAAATACTACAAGAAAATACCTGTATTTTATATTTGTTTATTTTAATAAAAAAATCCCCCTATGGTTTATAATGGAATAGAAAAATACACTGAAGTTTTTCTGGTGCATTTAGTATTGTAAATTATTGCATTTTTGGCATCTAAGATCTAAATTTTCAGTTACATCTTAAATATGCAACTTTGCATTATTCCGTATCTCATGCTGTTGGGATAGGTTTGCATTAGGACTATCAATTAATCGAAGTTAACTCAAGCAATTAACACGCAAAAGTAGTTACGATTAGTTGCAGTTTTTATCACACTGTAAAACAATAGAATACCAATTTAAATTTAATATAAATATTTTTGGAAGTTTTTCTACATTTTAAGATATATTGATTTCAGTTGCAATATAGAATACAAAATGTACAGTGCTCACTTTATATTTTTTTATTTATTGCACTGTAAAAAACAAAACAAGTAGTATTTCAGTCCACCTCATACAAATACTGGAGTGCAATCTCTTTTTCATAAAAGTGGAACTTACAAATGTAGAAATTTTTTTACTTAACTGCACTAAAAAACAAAACAATGTAAAACTTTAGAGACCAGTACACACAGTCCTATTTCTTGTTTAGCCAGTTAAGACAAACAAGTTTGTTTACATTTACGGGAGATAATACTACCTGCTTCTTATTTACAATTTCACCTGAAAGCGAGAACAGGCAGGTTCTGCTTGATAACAATGCAAAGCAGTGTGGACCATTGCCCCTTCATTTTCATCATCCCTGTCAGATGCCACTAACAGAAGGTTGGTTTTTTTTTTTTCTATTTTGGTGGTTTGGGTTTTGTAGTTTCCGCATTAGTATTGCTCTTTTAAGACTTCTGACAGCATGTTTCACACCTCATCCCTCTCAGATTTTGGAAGGCATTTCAGATTTTTAAACCTGGAGTCAAGCACCAGTCTTATTGGTACCTTCTTTTGTTGCCAGATTTACCTGTTGTTTTGGGGTAAGCTCATTTATTAGGGTTATTCTTTTGGGGTAGGGGATGTTCTGTAATTCTGTCAATGTACTGCTTGTGTCACTTGTGTTCTCATGCGGAGCTCTACTTCTCCCTGCTGCAAGTTCCCTCCCAATGGAGCTATTCTGCAGGACCTAGATTCTCCAGAGTTGGATTCTTCCAGCCCCAGAATCAGATGAACACAACCCTAACAGAGCATGTCTGAGAGGACTGAGTTAATCAGCACTCCCAGCTGGCCCTTCATATGTTCCTGGACTCAGTTAAGCAGCATTTCCAAGGTGTCACCCTCATAGGTCCTTGCATTCAGCAGGCTGGGTTGAACAGCACCTCCAAGCTGCCATCCTCATATGAGTTCAGCACGTCCCTATCCCCACTTTCACATTTCAGTTGTTCTGGTAGTAACCCACTTGATGAGCAAACCCCATAGAATTTTTGAATGCTGCAGGGATCTTTTTAGCTTAGGTACGAGGAGTGTTCCTGCAGAGTGAATGAGGAAGCCAAAAAAACAGGAAGCCCGGGGGGTGGGTGTGGAGGATAGAGAAGCAACCAGCTTAACCATGAAAGTTATTTATTGCCAGGTAATATCCATAGTACATTCACATACTTGAGCAGCACCATCAGCCAGAATGGTGGAACAAAATCAGTAAAGCCAGAAACACCTTCCAGAGCTTAAAGACAGTCTGGAAATCATCATTAAAAAAACCCACCAAAACCAAACTCAAGATGTATTAGAGCTGCGTACTTTCAACACTACTTTATAGTGCAGAATGCTGGGGAATGAGATAGTATGACATGTCCAAACTGTCTTCATTCCATACAACCTGCCTCAGAAAAATCCTCCGTATCTTTTGGCCCAGAACAAACCAAGATCTGTTGATACAGTGCAGCTAAGAGGATCTGAGCACCATCATTGCCAGGAGGTGTTGGAGTTGGATCAGTCATGTGCTTCGGATGGAAACTGATTCCATTACCAGAGTAGCAATAAGATGGACATCTGAAGGCAAGAGAAAATAAGGACACCCGAAAAAAACACGGCGAAGAGCTGTGGAAGCTGAAAAACCAGGGGGACAGCTGAGGAAACATTGAAAGATTTGCCAGAAACAGACAGAAATGGAGGAGCTTAGTCAATGCCCTAAACGCCAGAGGCATAATAGGAACATGATGATGAGAAATAACCATAGACTTATAGGTCAGAAGGGACCAACATGATCATCTAGTCTGACCTCCTGCACAACGCAGGCCACAGAACCCTACCCATCCACTTCTATAAAAACCCCTAACCTATGTCCGAGTTATTGAAGTCTTCAAATTGTGGTTTGAAGACCTCAAGCAGAGAATCCACCAGCAAGTGACCCATGCCCCATGCTGCAGGGGAAGGCGAAAAACCTCCAGAGCCTCTGCCAATATGCCCTGGAGGAAAATTCCTTCCCGACCCCAAATATGGCGATCAGCTAAACCCTGAGCATGTGGGCAAGGCTCCCCAGCCAGCAGTCAGGAAAGAATTCTCTGCAGTAACTCTGATCCCATCCCATCCAACATCCCATCGCAGACCATTGAGCAGACCTATCTGCTGATAATCCAAGGACAATTGCCAAAATTAAACTATCCTATCATATCATCCCTTCCATAAACTTATCAAGCTTAGTCTTAAAGCCAGATATGTCTTTTGCCCCCACTACTCCCCTTGGAAGGCTGTTCCAGAACTTCACTCCCCTAATGGTTAGAAACCTTCGTCTAATTTCAAGTCTAAACTTCCTAATGTCCAGTTTGTACCCATTTGTCCTTGTGTCTACATTAGTACTAAGCTTAAATAATTCCTCTCCCTCCCTAATGTTAATCCCCCTGATATATTTATATAGAGCAAGCATATCCCCCCGCAGCCTTCTTTTGGCTAGGCTAAACAAGCCAAGCTCTTTGAGTCTCCTTTCATAAGGCAGGTTTTCCATTCCTTGGATCATCCTAGTAGCCCGTCTCTGAACCTGTTCCAGTTTGAATTCATCCTTCTTAAACATGGGAGACCAGAACTGCACACAGTATTCCAAGTGAGGTCTCACCAGTGCCTTATACAACAGTACTAACACCTCCTTATCTTTGCTGGAAATACCTCGCCTGATGCACCCTAAAACCGCATTTGCTTTTTTAACGGCCATATCACATTGGGGAGTCAAACAAACAAAACAATTAATATTAAATCTAACTTAAATTTGATTATAAAAGTCAGGTTTAGAAAATTATAACTGATCACACAAAGCAGAATCGGAAAGCTATACAGAGAGAGAGAGCAAGAGACAGACAGGTTTTTACCACCCCGTGGAGCTTGAATCGATCAGGGGGTTCCAGGTGGTGGTGGTAGCTGGGGATCCGGAGTGCTGGAGACAGGTGCAGCCCGCAGCATGATCAGTCAGGAGAAGATGAAGTCCCAATTGAACTGATGCAGATTTTGAGCATGGATAGGGGAGAACAGTAGATTTGTTTGTGTAAACTGATGGCTCCAGGGAGTATACCAAAGTTGTTTTGTTCAGGCTAGACAATTGGAACTGATCATTCCTGGCTATGGGCGGTGTTCCTTGGAGGGAGCTCACAATGCAATGCTTCACTATTTTGGATACCAATAAAGGATTTATTACTACAAGTGGTCTTATAACCACTGAGCTGGGTGTGTGCAGGCAGGGGTTCATTAACATCTGGAGCAGCGATTTCCCCCATCATGCAGTGCTTCCCTGCTTTTCTGGTTTCAGAGTTCCATGCGGTTCCTGCCTTGGAATCTCTCTTCTCCATTCTGTATGGTAATGGAGATGCCTCACTGTCACATCTTTGATTCAAATGAAGCTAAGGGAGTTTCCTTAATCCTGACACCCTTATTCTAGGGGTTTGGGTATGTCTCGCACTGCCTTTTCATTGCTTTTTGTAAGTCTTGCTTCTGATTGGTTTTGGTTCAAGCGGAGGCTGGGGGGAGGGGGGAAGATCTTTCGTGAGTCAGACTGGCTGGGTACTGCGCCCTGGTTTCCCAAGAACATAAAGCTGCTAGGTAACCCTTTGCACATTGTTAAATATGCAGTGAAAGTGTTAAATTGAACACATGCTGGGTCATCATCCGAGACTGCCATAACATGAAATATATGACAGAATGCAGGTAAAAGTCACGGAGCAGAAGACATACAATTCTCCCCCTAGGAGTTCAGTGAAAAATTTAATTCACACATTTTTTCAATGAGTGTCATCTGCATGGAAGCATGTCCTCTGGAATGGTGGTCGAAGCATGAAGGCATATGAATGTTTAACATATCTGACACACACATACCTTGCAATGCCAGCTACAACAGTGCCATATGAATGCCTGTTCTCACTTTCAGGTGACATTGTAAATAAGAAGCAGGCAGTATTATCTCCCCTAAATGTAAATAAACTTGTTTGTCTTAGCGATTGGCTGAACAAAAAGTAGGACTGACTAGATTTGTAGACTCTAAAGTTTCTTTGTTTTGAGTTCAGTTAAAAAAAAAAAAAAGTATATTTGTAAGTTGCACTTTCACGCTAGAGATTGCACTACAGTACTTGTATGAGGTGAGTTAAAAATACTATTTCTTTTGTTTCTCTTTTATCAGTGCAAATATCTGTAATTAAAAATAATGAGCACTGTACACTTTATATTCTGTGTTGTAATTAAAATCAATATATTTGAAAATATAGAAAAACATCCAAAGTATTTATTATAAATAATCTTGTGATTAATTTTGATTTTTTTTTACTTGTTTGACAGCCCTAGTTTGCATACTTTGCTGTATATTTGGAAATAGAGAATCTTCCCTCCTATTGGATTTTATTTTCTATGCTGTTTTAAATTAACACTCAGATTTTTCACAACTTGTAGTTGAAGAGCAGCTATTACTAGAAGATACTTATGTATCTAAAAATATCTCTTGGGCCTTGGTATGCATGTTAAACAAAGATTGAGAATCTTACATGCTGACATCACACACCTTTTTTTAAAGAATCATATAGTCACTATCCACTGCTGCTTTTACTGAATTTGCAAAATAGTGATGCTACTGACACTCCCGTCCTGTTTCCTAATGTTCAGAACTTTACATTCACCTTCTGTTTGGAATTTGACTACAGCTGAATCTTTAATGTTTGAGCAAAGTCCTTTCTGCTGTTCTTGAGTTAGAATGTACATCTGTGCAGGAGCAGACTTCTGGCTGGGTTCAGCAAAAATGGTAAAAGGTTGAAATTTGTTGTGGAAAGTAGTTAACTACTTCATGGGTCTGGGAGAAATTTGGGTTTGGCTTACAAAGTTATGATGAGAATTTGACATTGTGTGGAATGTGTACAGTAGTCTTTTCAGGGTGGATTGATTTTAAAGCAGTTTAAATCACATTTTAATAAATTAAAATCATTGATATTAATATTTTAGCTATTTTCCTAATGAGCAGTTCATTCTCCCTGGTTGGTATAGTCATTTAAAACGTATTGATTTGCGACCTAATATAGCTTATGCTAAATATGGCATGCTTTGCTAATGAAGAGGGTACAATATATTTATGCAAACTTAGATAAGTAATTACGGTATGTAGTTTAACATACATTTGTTTAGATTCTTAATTTTTACATTTTTATGTTTAAAATGGGAATAACTATTAGCGGGGTTTTGTGTGTATGTGGGTTTTTTTTGTTTTGTTTTTTACTAAGGATTGGTGTTCCACTGCATTTGGATGGAGTTGGAATTTAATTAAATTTACAAAACCAGCATTTTTAAACGTTTTTTTTAAATAAAACTACCTTAAATGTGCTGGATACTTACATCTTGTGTTTCAAACGTCTTTTGCATTTACAACTGATTTATTAAACAAAGGGAATATTAACTGTAGTTAGTGAATTAACAGATTTTTCTGATGACAATGGGCCAGATATTCAGAAGTGCCCAAACTCATTGAATACCTAGCTTCCAATGAGATTGAGACACAGAAGGTGGGTGAGGTGTAATGTCTTTTATTGGATCACCTGCAGTTGATGGATGGGACAAGCTTTCAAGCTTCACAAAAGCTCTTCTTGAGACCTGAGATCTTTTCCACAAGCAGTTGATCACTAAAAGACATCACCTTTCCCACCTTCCCTCTCTATACTGGGGGACCAACACATCTACAGCAACACAGCAAATTGAAATTAATAGCAGTTAAGTGCCTAGCCTGCTTATGAACTTTTGGAAATCACACTAGGCACATATATGCATCTTTAGATGACTAAATACCTTTGAAAATCTGGCCCCTCTGTCCTTCAGAGCTTTAGAATTAATAGATCTCATCCTTTCCCATCTGGTTTTGTTTTGGTTGGTTAGTTGTTTTTGATAGACTGGAAGAGGAAAACAAGTGTTCTTGCTTTTTCTGTTCCCACTCAATTTCTCAACTTTGAATAAACTAGTCCAAATGAAGAAAATATTCTCTGCACCTGTTGGCTAAATTGAAACCAAAAGTAACCAAAACCTTTTCTGCACAACGGAATCTGTGGAAGTACTTGTATCTGAAAAAATGTAAAATAGCAGTTTCATTGTAAAGGCTGAAAGTAATATTGATTTTTAATGTGGTACGTGACATTGTGACGTTTCCAAAGCTTGAGATGACCTCAAAAGTAAAGATGTTTTTCCTAGTGATTTTTTTAATATAACTAAAAAAGCCACACCCTTTTAATCATTAAAGTTTGAGGAAGGCTGATTCAGCTTTTTTTTCTTTATTTAAATGATCGGAATAGATTACAATAAATTTAGGACTTAATATAGGAAGTCATAATTTGAAATAAAATTTTGAACAGGTTTATTTTAAAAAATAATGCCTTATATTTAAATTTTTTTAAAAAAATGATTTTATCCACTCCGAATCTTTGCTAATCTCTATAGCTGTGCATGTAGGTAAATGCATTTTATGTGCACATGCTAGCTAATTAAATGTATAGTTAACTTCTCTCAGAGCACCTGAGCACTACAGGCCTGGATCCTTGTGTTTATTAAACAACTTTATCTGAAATAGGCTGTTGTGATGCAACTAAAGATTCTCTAATAATGGAAATGCACAATGGAGTTTGTGCATGTGATCTTCAAGAGCATGGACATACCTTGTTAAGTTTTGACTTTGCAACCTCAGTGTTACACTAAAGTGGTTTCTGTATTGGAGTTTTCAGTTTTGGCTACTTAAACTTCAGCAGCAATTCTCATAGCAGTATGCTTGAGATATAAAATCCCCCATCTGCCTGAGAGCTAGCATGCCAGACTCTTGTTTGTTTTTGTTCTTTTAACAGACCTGTTAGATTAGAAGAGATCTAAATGATAGGTGCCAAGTTATATGTGCCTTGAGGCATTAATGTAGCACGTCAGCTGCTTCATTTGAGAGGTGCAAGAACTTCACATGTAAATTTTGTAAATGCCCAAGAAAGAGAAGAGATGCAAAAGTGGATTTTTGAAGGATACTGTGTACAGAAAACTATAATTTCTTGGTCTGTGGATCTAAAAACATTTTCTTGTTAATGGAAAGCAGTTTAAACTTCCAGGATAAGCTGCAGACGATAGAACTTGAGTTATATCCAGTATATAAACTAAATATAGTTTGATCATTCTAATAACTTCAATTAAGAATAAAACACTTGAGCAATTACTATTTAATATTCTGCAATCGTAAAATATTACAAATAACTAAAAGCAACAACGTGTTGGCAGCTTTTCATGAAGTTGTCCTTTAGTTTTTGAAATATTGCCTTTACCTTATAAAAGGAGGAGTTATATCTGACAGTCCATGAGGTGTCTCTTAACAGTTTTGGTACAGCGAACCTAAACTGATGCCAGTTCACTTAAAGCAGTGATCACCAACCTGTGGATAGCGATCAACTGATCAATCCTGGATCCCTGCCTGCCCTGGCCCCACGCCGCACCAAGAAGTGGCCCGCACAGGGGGCAGGTGATCTCCATGTGCTGCTCCTTCCTGCAGGCACCTCCCATGCAGCTTCCATTGGCCAGGAATGGGGAACTGCAGTCAATGGAAGCTGCAGGGGAGGTGTCTTCAGGGAAAGGCAGTGTGCAGAGCCATATGCCTTGCCCCACCCTCTCCCTGCTCCCCGGGGCCACAGGGATATGCTGGCCACTTACAGGAGCAGCGCAGGACCGGGGCAGGCAGAGAGCCTGCCTTTGCCCCACTCTGCCACTGACCAGGAGCTGCCTGAGATAAGCACCGCCAGGTGAGAGGCCATGCCTCAGCCCTGAGCCATCTCACAGAGTCAGCACCTCATACCCTCTCCTGCACCCCAACATTCTGTCCCAGCTGGAGCCCCCTCCTGCACCCAAACTCACTCTCAGAGCCTGCATCCCTCATCGCCTCCTGCACTCCAATCCTCTGCCCCAGCCCAGTGAAAGTGAGTGAGGGTGGGGGGAGAGCGAGTGATGGAGGGAGGAGGAAGGGAGTGGATGGAGCCTCGGGGAAAGGGCGGGTAGATCCTGAGTTGCACTTAAATTCAAAAAGTGATCTTGTGTGTAAAAAGGTTGGAGACTACTGACTTAAAGTCTAAGACAGGTAAATTACATGACAGAAGAAATAACTGAGTATTTTTTGTCTTTTCTGTCAATATAATCAAATTTATAATAATACTTCTGTATCTTCTTTTAAAGCCTTTAGAGACTAAACTAATTTCAGAAGCCTCATCTGTTTGCCAAGCAGAACAGGTTGCCAGAGTTATTGTTAAAGATGCCATAGTAAGTAATTTTTAAAATAAGGTCTTTGAGGGGAAGCATGGGATGGGAAATGGTTGCATGAAGTACTTGTTTAAAGATGTAAATAAGACTTGTTAAATATAAAAACATTTCTTCTACGTGGAATGTTACTTGTATTTGTTGTACAGGAATATTATTCTTTAGCATTTATTTCCCTTTCATCACCCTGCCTCCAAACATCTTTAATTTAATCTCTTGGAACTAACATGTCTTTGGAGCTTCTGCTTTTAAGAACAAAACAAAATGCAGCAATGTCATGTCAAAATAGACTCAGAATGTTTTAAAACATTAAAGATGTTTTCCATGCATCAAATGGTTAGTAAAAGGTTACCTGCCTAGTGCCTATGAAAGATCCAAGAAAGCCTTCATTTCTCTGGTCGAGATCAGTTGACACTGAATTAACTATACAAAAATTCATAATATTCTAGTGTGTGTGAGGTATCTGATTTGTGAATAATCATAGTGCAGAAAATCTCACTGGTTGTAGCAACGGAGACAGACTTTCCAGCACCTCTTTATTCTCAAAGATCTTGTCCTATAGAATCTTCATTCTTAAAGCACAAAGAGAAAGGACATTAAGGGGAGTGCCTTAAAGCACATCATGAAAATAGTGTTGTCATGTTTGCTTGCAGCCACATACTGTCAAATTTTGTTTCAGTTCTTAATTTATTCATATAGTTTGACAACTGCAACCCAATAGTATAATTTATAGCCCTAGACAGGGAGAGGCTATCCCTTTCTTACTTTAAAAACTTGATCTAAACCTTCACCAAGTGTGTGTTTGGGTTTTTTTGAGTCTTCACTCACATGCTGTATAGTTGTTCTTAGCTATTTCCACATAGCATAAAAAAGTAAACCCTGTGGCCAAGAGAATGCAGTACAGAACACTGTTTCAGAATGTCCAAAAGTGTCAAAAAATAAAATAAAAGGGAGGGGGTCAAATTATCATGACAGGTAGTCATCTTTCTGTTACATGCACAAAGGTTATCCAGAGTAACAATACTAAATAGGAAGGAAGTAATTTTCCATTTTCACAGGGAGGCTGCCTGAAAATTAAGATAATTTGCTTTAGTTATCTGTGCAGCAATGCTCTTGGGGACAATTTCACTATTTTGTTTGAGAAATTCTTGTTCATGGAAGCCAAATACCATTTTTCATAATGTGCATATGTAAAAACAAATCATACCAATTAAATACGGTTAGATGGACAGATCTACTCACTTATTTGAGAAGGCTATATCTTCTAGCTAATGTTAAATCTCTTTATGCATGCTTAATTTCACATTTGTACAGTAGAACCTCAGAGTTACGAACATCAGATTTACAAACTGATCAGTCAACCATACGCCTTATTTGGAACCAGAAGTACACAATCAGGCAGCAGCAGAGACCCAAAAAAAAGTAAATACAGTACTGTGTTAAATGTAAACTACTAAAAAAAGGGAAAGCGGCATTTTTCTTCTGCATAGTAAAGTTTCAAAGCTGTATTAAGCCAATGTTCAGGTGTAAACTTTTAAAGAACAGCCATAACGTTTTGTTCAGAGTTATGAACATTTTAGAGTTATGAACTCTATTCCTGGGGTGTTTCTAACTCTGATGTTCTGCTGTATATCTAGCACGTAGTACTTAAAGACCACATTAGGGAATCAGATCCCCATTGTGCTAGATGATGGGTAAGAGTGTGTGTCCACAGTTATGTGCACATACGTATGAAAAAATATGGCTCTTGCCCTTAGTCATTAACCCCTGGATTTGTTCAACTTCCCATGTGCACTTTGATTTTGAACACGTTATTCAGGAACTTAAGCAATCTGTAGCTCAAAACAGAAAATGTGTTTTGGGTCACTATCACCCAACAAAAAGTAAAGCTGGTATATTTTCCACATGTACCTAAAAACTGTTGCTCATTTTGACACATACTGTGCAGGCGAAGGAATAAGTCTCTAACCCTACTTGAAATGAAGTACCAAATAAACAGCATCTACCTTCAGCAAGCTAACCTTGATAAAGAACAAGCAGTATTTTCATTCTCTTCAGATTCTAGCATTACAGAGTCTTCTGATTGTAGAAGAATCTAGTACTGTCCTTGAAGCCTGTTTATAAGTGGGGAAAACATCTTAAATAACCAGTGTTCCTTTGTCATCTTTCTGTGCTCTGTGGGCAGAGCATGCTGTTGGTAGTTGAGCAATATTTCTAACACTTCTTTTATTTTAATTCTTACATTTCTTTTGGTATCACTTTGTTACTTCACAGTACTTGTCCCCATTGAATTAAGGGAATGGAAGGACAGCAAGAGCCTTAAACTAACCAATCTGTTTCGTAATATTACTTTCAAACAATTAAAAGAGAATTTTGAAATTTGGTAACCTTCTTGTTTGTTTGTTTGTTTTTTTTGTTTTAATTTCCCCTCTTTCCCAGCACGGAAACTTTAACAGTTTTATGGGCTCAGATGGTTACATGTTATCAGTACTGACCAGTGGAATGTCACCTGTCACTACTATTACTGAAGGTCTTCAGCAGGTAAGATCTGGAAAGGCTATAATTTTTAACCATATTTATTCACAAAGATTTAGTCATACTTTACATTTTCAAGTACTTCACAAATCTTGATACTTCACCTCCATGAGGGGAGAGAATATTGTACAGATATGGAATTTGTAGCACAGATAAGTTAACTAATTTGTCCAAGGCAAGTCTCTAATAAACTTTTATTCATTCACAGCCTCACTCAGGTAAGCAATATAAATTCAGTGTTTGCTTATTAAGTAAAAACAGTCATGTGGTATAGACTATAATAAAAAAACATGTTGAAAAAGCTGAAGTTCTTTCTCTCTGCTTGCAGGTTGTTTGCATGGGCATTTTTCGCATCATTGGTTTGTTTTACCTAGGAAGTTTTGACAGCATAGTTCGTCGCTGCATGATACAAAGGGAAAAATCTGAAAGTACAGATAAAACTAAATAATCTTTGCTGACTGAATCAGAAGAATGTTACTTTCGGACAGCTTGCTGCTAAAAGGGACTTAGTTTCTCACCTGAAGACTTTCATTTAAATGCTTGGATATGTGATAGATGAGTTCCTTTGAAATGGAAGTTAAGAGAGAACAAAAGTACAACCCCAAGAAATACCAAAACTATGCAAAAGTATGAATGAAGACTAGTTTTTTCAATGGTTTGATTTGAAGAAACACTTGTGAATCTAGAGACTAAGTGTGAAGAGTAAAATTTCAGAGTGGGTTATTTGCTGGTAATTCTGGACAAATACTTAGGTTTTCTTTCTTTGATGGTGTGTTCAGAGATAAGGGTAAGTACCATCACACATTGAACCTAAGAAGTCTGAACTCTCCTTGAACAGAGTTTAGGCTTCTAATAGATATCCACAACCATATTTTAACTTTGAATGTTCGGATTACTTTCCCCATTGTCAGTAAATCAGTAAACAGACTTATCCATGGCTTTCATCTTGCAATACTACGGCTGTGGGATCATTAGGTGGGGGAACCATACCTATATGATCCAAAGCTTCTCAGTGTGGGAGTAGTTGAGGTATGCTTTAGTAGCTACATACTCTTCTAAAGGGAGATGAAGAACCCATTCTCCACTGAGAAATACTGGGAAATATTTTTTTTTGGCCTTCTGAAATACCTTATAAACAAATCAAACCATTAGAACAACAAGTAGTTAAAATTGCTGAAAGCCACAATCTAATTTTAAATTGATGTATAATTTTCTAATGTATTCCCTTTTATCTGTCAGTTGAGCTGAGGAGAGAAAGGTAGCTTAATGTTGCCATTATGCACATTTTTAAAAACTGCAAACGATGAGCCAAACAAATAGTTGATAGAATCAGTTGTAATTAAAATGTTAATTTAAAATGCTAGGCTCTTCCAGTAGCAGGAATGTAGCTTTCGGGGGGGGGGGGGGGGTCAAAATGGCATTCCAGATTAATTTATCCCTGGATTGTGAGTATATTTGTTAGGATGACAAGGTCTGGTTTAAAAATACACTCCACTCTTTTGGTTTTTATTAGATGCACATATGAATCAAGACTGCTTCAAATCTGTGCCAGACTACACTGAACCCAATTATTTTCTAACAATTTTAAGTTTCTAACATTGAAAATGCTTAGTTCATAACAATGATAGCATAAAGAGATTGTGATATATTGTTCAGTTGGACTACTACAGTAAGTGCCTATGAGTCTTCTTTTGCAAAAGCTGCATCTTTCATATTTGTTAGCACTGCTACATTGTTAGATGTCAAGTTTTTTAGTCACAATCCATATTTTAAAGTTTAAACCTTAACTGGTAACATTTGTCATGCTCACCTCCTCCACAGGAATAAAGATTCATCAAATATTGGGTGAAATTGATACTGTTTCTTAGTCTTCTATATCCCTCATCTAAAAGAATAGTTTAAGGGGACACTATATGCTAAAATATTTTTTCTTATCTTGCATTATTAACTGGAATAACTTCAAACACACAACTCTACATTGATACTATCCCCCCCTCACCCTCCCGAGTGCAATTAGTCAATTTAACTTATTGGGTTTCTTGCATTAGCACAGTGCTTTAATGTTTGCTCTGTAAACCCTATAGGAGAGTATTCAAACTGACAGTCTAAACAGTTTCTCATTAAGAGACTGAGTGTATATACTAGGCTTTATAATGCACAAAGCCTAGATTTGGGGGCCAACCTACCAGAGTGCCTCTTTAAATATGTAAAATTTGCATGCCTCTTATCAGAAGAATGCATAGATTTGAGCATAGTAGGCATCCTTACAATTCTAAACGGCTGAGTTTCACAGCAGAAGAAGCTATTTTGCATATACATTAGTTGCTCTGTGCTGTTTGTTATGGATTGTGTATTATGGAGCATTTACAACAACATCCAGAGTCATTGTTTGCTTTGTTTATTGAAAGTCATCACAGCCCATTCTCTCTCAGGACCCGATGTATCTTACTAGTATGTATATTATACCAAGCCTTAATATAAATCAAGAATAAGATTAAATAAGTATTGAAACCAGATACCAAGTCAGTGAGTTAGTATTTCTGACAAAATGCTAAAACTAACATCAGGTTTCTGACTTGTATCAAAAGCCTGAAGGCCAAGATTTCAAAAGCAACTAGGGACTCTGGGTTACTCCATTTCTGGGTGAACTTTTAAGTCTTAAGGACCATTTTTTCAGAAAGTGCTGAGTACCTAAACTGAAAATAGGGCCCTGTTTAAAGTATCGTAAGTTGGGTAGCCGTCACTAACAAGTTTTGAAAATACTGGTTGAAGACTCCAAATTAAGTCTGGTGCTTGCTCTTAAAGTTTGTACTTAAATTAATTCAGTAGTCTTATTTAACATATTGTGGCCCAAATCCTGCAGAGAGATGTGCATTTGCTTAACTTTGCATGTTGTAAGTAGTCCCATTGACTATGGCCTAGTCTACACTTAAAATTTAAGTCGACAAACAGGTGTGTGAAAAATCCACATCCCTGAGTGTTTGTACTTATGCCATCTTAACCCCTAAATGTAGATAAATCTAAGAATGCTTCCATCTATCTAGCTGTCATTGCTTGAGGAGGTGGGAGTTTCCACAGTAATGAAAGAAACCCTTCCGTCACCGTAGACTGCATCTACATTACAGGGTTACAACCATAGCTAAGTAAGGCTTTGCAGCTTAAACCCTATATCTATTTTACCAGTGTGAACCAGGTAAGTAAAGAATTTGATTTTTAAACATCATAGTTTTGTTAGTGCAAGCTAGTGCATTTAGTTAATTAATTGATATTTTCATATATATTAGGATTCTACGGTTGTTCATTACTTTTGTCAAAAGAGCCTAATCTGGAAATAAATAGAGCTAAGGGATTCTAATAAGGTTTTAGCATAAAGCTGTAAACATCAGGAGAGAGTTAAAAACAAGAATACTTTATAATCTTGTGGAAAAGATGACTGACAGCCTACAGATTGTCGTCAGCTAAATTTAATCAAGATACTTGCATCTAATTTTTTTCAGTAGAGCCACGGGTCTCTGAAGAATTTAAAACAAATCACTCTTTACCACTGTTTTGTCAAATTAACAATATGTAATCAATGCTATAACCAGACTCAAATGTTATGCCTTATTTGAATTCTTTTAGACATTCAATTTAAGTTTTGATAGTTGAGCCAAAATGTTTCCCTTACATTTCATTTAGTTTCTAGTTACTGCTTTAATGTTAGACTACTTATACAGTATACTTTTTAACTAAAATTCTGGTTGATGTGCAATTTAAGTAGGTTTAATATTTACTAAGAAGGAAATAGTAAATCACATGTTAGTTTGCTAGGCACTTTTACATGGTAACAATGTATATGCTGTTTTTAAAACCTATCCCATCTCCAGTTTATTGCTTTAAAAGCTTTTGTGCCAGAACTGTAAACTAATTCTCATGTTTTGTATTTCTCAAAATAAATGAAGGAACAAAAATACTTATTCTGAAGTTCTAAATTTAAGTCTCTTCATATTTAAACACCTGAGCCTATGGTTTACAAGTTTTTGTCGTTTAAGTTGTTAGTGTTGCACTCAAACTTTGGAAATCAATTGTCATCTTTTCAGTGGATTTGTAAAACTTGTATTGTAACTAAACTTACAGTAACACAAGAGGTGTGTTATGCTAGGACAGGGGTCGGCAACCTTTCAGAAGTGGTGTGCCAAGTCTTCATTTATTCACTCTGATTTAAGATTTTGTGTGCTGGTAATACATTTTAACGTTTTTAGAAGGTGTCTTTCTATAAGTCTATAATATATAACTAAACTATTGTATGTAAAGTAAATAAGGCTTTTAAAATGTTTAAGAAGCTTCATTTAAAATTAAATTAAAATGCAGATTCCCCCCCCCCCCCCCCCCCCCCCCCGACTGGCCAGGACTCAGGCAGTGAGAGTGACACTGAAAACAGCTTGTGTGCCACAGGTTGCCTACTCATGTTCTAGGAGCAAATTTTGAAGGAAAACTTTTTAAAATAAAATTTGCATTGTAGCAGTGAACATTCTAAGTGCAAGAAAGCCTTCCATGTTATCAGCCTTATTATAAACTAATACTTCCTCATTCACCAAAGTTGTTGTAAAGCATTTAGTAGCCCTGATCTGACAGGGAGATCAGTTAGCAGGGGCATATGAGTGCCCATTCACGTCATTGAAACTTGGCACAGATGCAGAGGACAACGCTAGCAGAACCTGTGTGGGATCAGCATTGTGGTTTGCTGCATATCTTATGCAAATTTCCAATACTGGTGAATCCTGACAGGGAAAGTTTGCTTTCTTCCTGATTTAGAAAGCTTCAGAATTGAGGTTTGTTTGTTTATCTTAATATATATCAAAGCAAATTGTAGAATGTGATATCTATGGGCTAGGATTGTCTCAGCTGATCTCTGAGAAAAATCGCCTTCTTTCTCTACAAAAAGTAAGCCTTTTACCTACTCCTGAAATAAATTCAAAATTTGAGAAGTTGCTTTCCAAAAAAACCTACTCTTGTGAACTCAAAGCTTTTCACCTGCAAGTGGAGAAGACAACGTGGCTCCCAGGACACCCAAAACAAGCCTGGGTTGGGAAAAGAACATCCTAACAAAAGATAAATTGTTTGGCAGAGTTTTAAAGCCATGAGGACTGCTTTTTTTTATAGCAAATATTTGGGAATTAGTAAGTTAGACTTGGAAGGTAGAGTTTCTATCATGGAGACAGGAGTAGGAGAAAACTGCAGTTGGAACTGATCAAAGTAGTAGGCTAAAGCAAAATTGGATTTAAAAAAGAGCAATGGGAATTAAAGGTGGTTCTTTGGTAATTCCATTGAGTTTGACTGGCAGAGAGCAGATGAGATTAAGTGACAGTGTTCTAACCTCTGCCGAGGTTAGCAATGGCAAGAGACTTCATAGTGAGGCTGTACTGCTATCATCAGAAAGAGGCTATCATGAGAGAAGCTGGAGAACTGACCTAAAGGCTTTTTTCCTAGGACACAATATAAACTTATAAAGATCTGTCTGCCTACACTCTAGGTACTTCGAGAGGTTAAATAAAAAGGGTCTTGAAAGGATCCATGATCCTTTACTGCTGGGAATTTCATTCTAGCCTTTCAGATACTTTTATATTTAGGTATAAAAATCCTGAAATAGATATCAAGCTCTAGCAACAAAGAAACATTCTGGAAGTCTCTGAACATAGGATTACAAGCAGCAACAATGAAGCACTGGCATCTGGTGAAACCTAACAAATAAGGATAAAAAGCTCCACAATGCCAAGATACTGAAGAATTGAGTATAATGAATGGAGACTGTCTTTGTATTTTGTTAGTAGGGAAATTCACTTATTATTTTTAAACCTTTAAAGTTCTAACTGCGAAGTTTCATCTGTGTTGTGATGTAAAAACCATAATGGGTACTGATTTAAAACAAAGTTAATATATAATTCTGGAATTTCTGTGTAAATAAAAACAAATGTGTAGAGGTGATGATAATATGGCCTATAATACTGGTGTTAGGGTTAATATTGAAATATGCTAATTCCTAAAATAAATCAGGATTATATCAAACGGAGAAGACTTAATAGGATAAGTGAGAGAAAGACCTGAATGAATTTAAGAGATCTGCTCTTGATAACTTGTCTGAAACAGAGATGTATCCTGCTGTTACGAGAAATCTGGGAGAACTGGTTAAATGAGGCATATTGTTCTTCATGGCCCTCTAAACGAAAGGGAGTGTCTAATAGCTACCCATCCCCTTTGTTTTATAGAGAACTGAAAGATAAAATACTCTTTTTTCTTAAAAGAACATGAGCAAGAGTAGAAATGAGATTATACTGAGCTCATTGTATGCCAAAATCTAGGGCAAAATATATATTTTTGTGCAACTTTCTGAGATTTGTTGAACTCTACATTATCTGATGGGAAAATTAAGATAATGGTGCTAGTAAAAGCCATTTAATTTACAATTGGCTCAATATAGGGAGACTACAATTACATCAATTATATATTAGAATAGATTAAATTGTGTTCAGTTATCAGCGATATAGTATTCATATGTAGGCAGTATTACACTCACTCTGCGCCCATGCGAGATTGCAGCCAAAACTTTCAACCTTGCTTGTTTTAAGTTACATTCTTAACTCCATATCTAGGGATTTTTAATCTATAGCCTGACTTGAAGCTCTGCACATTCATGAAGTCCTCTGCAGTCATAGGCAATGCTACTACTCATCACATTTGAAAATATTAAAGAGCCTAACTTTAGGCAGCCAGGTTCGAAATTGTTAGTTTGTGTGGGCCCATTAAATGAACTGGAGCATTAATTTCTTGATGCAAGAACCCTAAGTGGTGGTGAATATTGAAAAGGAAATAGATCAATCTTTAAAGTATTTCAGGATAGCAGCAGTAAAGGGAGTATTAATAAGTTTGGCTTCTAGATTGCAAAAAAAAAAAAAAACCACCAACCATAAGTTATAGCAATTACCAAAATAACTTGGTAGGTATAAAAATATATTAAAACAAATTGCCACTTAATTTTGTCTGATATCAAGAAAATTCTCCACTTCCACCATAGTTGTTTCCCATTATTGTTGGCACAGTAGCACTATGGGCATATGTGTACTGGTATAAGCAATTCTTCATGGTGCAATGTTCCCTTCAGGAGTGACTGGTTGTTGCACAGGTTTCACAAGGACCAGTAGTCCACCTCTTTTCATGCCCAGCCTGGTCTTCACAACCACATCAGTTACCTGCTATCTTTTTGCTGCAAACATGGCTCCTTACTCTATTAGGGTACGTCTACACTGCACGATTATTTCGAATTAGCTTAAACCGATATTACAAAACAGATCTAATAAAATCGGTTTAGCGCGTCCACAGTGGGATCCCGAAATCGATTGTTTGCGTCCATGGTC
>NC_133770.1:174696163-174729664 GCF_003597395.2 Chelonoidis abingdonii | reverse complement strand
CCCTCCCTCAAGATTTGAAAGTATCCTGTCCCCTGATTGGTCCTCTAGTCAGGTGACAATCAGGCTTACTGAACTTGTTAACCCTTTACAGTCAAAAGAGATATAAAGTACTTCTGTTCTATTAACTCCTACTATCTGTTTATGACAGAAGGAGATGGCAGAACCCTGATACTCTAGCAAGGAGGCCTAAGATAGCATGAACGGAACTGACGCAAGGGCACCAAAAGGTGAAGGAGAATGAGGAGTTCAAGGGTTTCCTGCATCTTTTATATTAAGTTCAATGTTAAATGCAGCAGGGACCCTACCACTATCTCTGTAATTATTGTGTACACTTCACATCTGAAGGGGAGGAAGGCACTCTTCTCCCCAGAGAGGTGCATGAGGAGGAAGTGTTTGACATGGGATGCAGCTGGACCCCTACCTCTCATTGTGAATGTCTCATGTTCGCATGTTATCCCTGGAGGAGAGAGACTTTGGTAGGTAGAAGTGATCATTAATGCTCCTTAAATAAACCCTGCTTAGGCTGATCTGCCTAAAGTCTTGGCAAATATATTTTTGTATGTTGGCTTTGCTGTGGGAGAGGTGGCATCTACCACTATCCTCTTTCTCCCCAATAGGTCTGAAAATACTTGTGCGTATTCTTACATCACACACCCACACCAACCTGTCCCTCTCCTCTGTTGACATTAGGAGGCAAGCATGAACTCAGATCTCATACCCACCTTATACTAAAACCCTCCTTTCCCCCATCCTGTTGTCTGTGCAGAAAAAAAATTGTAAATAGCTTTTTTTTTTTTAATTGCAAAGGCCCTAACTACATCAATATTAGCACTAAGCAAGTGCATAGCAACTCAACTGAGGCAACACTAATAAATGATTTAATGTAGTTGACATCATAGGGGAACACACATACATGCTTACATGGTTGTTTAATAGCATTTAAGGCATTACAGGCAGCTTGGCAAGACACCATAAATCATGAATAGAAACATGTTACACTTCAGTTTACAAATTCAGGATCACACAATATACATTTCCTTCTACAGTTGCTGTAGTATTGGAATCACTGAGCTGGAGGCATTGTATTCACTTTGAAAAGGCAGCATGTACACAGCATGTGCATGGATTACAGCTGGCACAGAAGGGAAACATGTTGAATGTTAAAAGTCATGGTGCAGCATGGCTGGGGACAACAGAGCCAAACAAACACCACTAGGCACAATCACCAAAATGCATTTATAGTGCCATGGGCTTCTGGCAGAACAGCTTGTTAATTTTTAAGCACAATTTTCCAGTGCGTGGGCACCCTTTCTCAATTATTTCAGCAAGTAATATTTAAGCTTTGACACAGTCAAAGATGCTTAGGCCAGCCCACCATGATAAGATGTTCCCATGATCATCTGATGGTACCTCTGGGGCCATCACTTTCAGGCTGTTTGAATAGAGCAGAGAGCCTGTCCACCTCACACATCCATCCTAAAACTAGGGGCTCGCTCTTGGTCTCACAGATATTATATAGCAAGGAAGGTTTTCCTCACTGAGGTTGTGATCTCACGGAACATTCCACCTGCCTTCTAGTCTCCCAAAAGAACACTGCATGGTCTTTCTGCAATTGCTCCAGGCTGTACTTAAGCAGCCCGGAAGCATGGAAAGGTGTACCAGTGTGTGAGCCAGGGAAATAAAGGCTAGGTATTATCACCAAGAACCATGATGGGGTTTCTAAGCATGTCAACTAAAAGGAGGGGGAGAGTGCTTTCAGCTTGGGAAGAAATAGAGCATTTCTAAAAATGCATGTAGTGTAGACTTTTCCAGAGCACACAGTATTTGTCAGGTATGCAACCACAGCGATATACAAAAAGGCCAACATAACCATCAGGAAGTACTCCCGAGCCTGGGGATGGAGGAGTACACCGAATGGGGACATTCTTTATTACCATAGTGCATAGAAACCCAATAGATCGGGATCCCATTGTGCTATTGCCCCAGCACAGTTTGGGAAGTCCAGCTCACTGAATCCATTGATTATTGTCATGTTCTTCTGTACTATATATGAACCAGTCACAGCACTTGCTTATACACACCAGGTGTGTTGTTCATAAGATCCTTTGATGCTCTGCCAGCTATGGCTGAGGTTCATTTAAAAAAGGTATTTTACACACACTGCCACATCATGGATGAACAGTGTAATGCAGATTAACGTTCCATTACAATTATTTCCTGCACATTGCCTAGCCTGATTAATCTGAGCAGCAGGACACATTACTGCTTTGCATACCTTGCTGATGACTGACCCGCCTTGATTTTTCCAACATTAAATTGATTTCCTGCCATTCAATAATCGTCTGAGTTTCATGCTTCCATATGCAATTGCCATGCTTCTACACTGCAAGGAAAACTTTTATCTTCTTGTTTTTGTGCTATGAGGCTTGCTATTGCCTGCTTGCTGTTGCTTCTGTTACAATAGAGAACAGAGCTATGTTCGTCTGTGCCACATCTATGATTGCAGCAGACAGTTCATAAATGGCATGAAACAGCAGCTGAGAGAACAAGGAAATGTGGGCTCTTCACCCCATGCGCCCACAATTCCCTGAGAGGCCCACAATACTCAGTGACAATTTCTAAAAAGGCAGTGCAGCTGAAGATGATGTGGAGGACACTAATGTCTACCAACAGTGGCAAATGCTTTTCACTAATGCATTTCGATGGCATGTGGACACAATGTATGAGCACAAGCAGTCAAGTGTGAATACGCTCTCCCAAAATAGTTTTGTTGTTGGCATTATACTGATAAAACCGCTGGTACAACTTCCTTAATTTTTTCACTCATCACGTAAGAATTTGCCTATCACTGAACCCCCACTATTCATATCATATTCAGTTCTAGTGAATCTGTATAAGAAAGAATCACCAGAACTGAATATGATATTCTAGATGAGATTGCTAATTTATACAGGGCCACCCAGAGGATTCAGGGGGCCTGGGGCAAAGCAATTTTGGGGGCCCCTTCCATAACAAAATTGCAATACTATATTCTGGTGGGGGCCCCTGTGGGGCCCAGGGCAATTTGCCCCACTTGCTCCCCTCCACGGGCAGACCTGGGAAAAATAAACCTTCCACATCTCAGCACAAACCCAGTTTTGAGAAACTATCTATTACAGAGGTATCACTGGTTCTCAAGATCAGACTAGCGCAATAAGCACGAAAAGCTCATTCAAGAAGGTTTGGGAAATATATTTTTGCATCAAACTTTTTTTGGAATCGAAAAACTAGGCATTTTGTAAAAAACAGAAATCATGGACAATGTTAGCTCTCCCATACACAATTTGTTCGCGGTTTTTTTTATTAGATTGAAAAAGTGAAACTTCGTAGCCAACACCGTGAACAGGTTTGAGGTCAGAACTGTGTGGCCAAATTTTTGCTGCTTGCTGTGTTTGATTTGTTGAAGAAACAGATAGATAAGTAAATCTGCTTAAAAAAAATACCATAAACTTTAAACCACTCAGACTGTGACAATGCTGAAGCCCATCCAGTCAGAGATTTTTCCAGGTTCTGATTACACTCCTGGCTGCGTGACTCTATCCACAACTTGCTTCGTTGGGTTGCATAACAGCATTATTGGGTCAGAACAAAGGTTACATCCCATTCCTCAGTGTGTCTACTGACAGATGGCAATTGCCAAGTGCCCAGAGGATGAACCTAACAGTGAATATGATTAACGTGATCTCTCTCCTGCACCATATATCCTTACCTCCCGACTCACCCAACCAGAGGACTAGGGCCACCCCATCCACTCCTCCACCCCACTCCCGGACTCATCGCCCTTATGGAGATTAATCCCTCCCATCCTTTATCTTTCCTTAGAGACGCTCCATGTCCCTCAAAAACTGGAGATGGGTTCCTGTGGATCTTGTCTTTGCATAGCGTATGCACATACGTCCACGAACTGAGCAACTAAGCTTGTTCCAGGAATTTCTGAGATGAGCCTATGTTGAAACTGGAAATGCTCAAAATAGCACATGCATGTGAATGGACACACGATGCTAAAATTAAATTAACCCAGGGCTTCTCAAACTGGAGGTTGGGACCCCTCAGGGGGTCACAAGGTTATTACTGGGGGTCACGAGCTGTCAGCCTCCACCTCAAACCCCACTTTGCCTCCAGCATTTATAATAGTGTTAAATATATAAAAAAGTGTTTTCAATTTGTAAGGGGGGGTGTCACACTCAGATGTTTGCTATGAGAAAGGGGTAACCAGGACAAAAGTTTGTGAACCATTGAATTAACTCCTCTGAAGCCTCAGGGAATGCGGGGTGCGGGGGGGTGGGGAGAGTCTCCATTGGTAGGGTTGGGAAGGATATTGCTCTTCTCATGTGATCCTTCCTCCAGTGGCTAATTGACATGAATCTCCCTATGGCACTGAAATTAAATATTGACTATAATTTGGCATTTGAGAAGTGAAAGGGATGGTAGCCCTAATGGAAAAACTAACAGCTTGGCTCTTCTGCAAGCCTCAAACTGCTGAATGAGCTTTAGGGCAGGGAAGGCTGTGCCTCCAAACAGCCTGGCCCTGCGCCCTATCTGACCCCCACCTACTTCCTGCCCCCCCGATTGCCCCTCCCTCAGAATCCTCGACCCATCCTGCTCCTTGTCCCCTCACTGTATATGTTCTGTATTATTCTCCATCACCATTCCTATATATCAGGGGTCAGCAACCTTTCAGAAGTGGTGTGCCGAGTCTTCATTTATTCACTCTGATTTAAGGTTTTGCGTCCCAGTAATACATTTTAACGTTTTTAGAAGGTGTCTTTCTATAATATATAACTAAACTATTGTTGTATGTAAAGTAAATAAGGCTTTTAAAGAAGCTTCATTTAAAATTAAATTAAAATGCAGGAGCCCCCCTCAGACTGGTGGTCAGGACCCGGGCAGTGAGAGTGCCACTGAAAATCAGCTTGTGTGCTGCCTTCAGCACGCGTGCCATAGGTTGCCTACCCCTGATATATATAAACCCTAAAATTCATTTGCTTTCTTAACATTGCAGCACACTGAGCAGAACTCTTCAGTGTGAACAACAAGGCCCAGATCTCTTTCCTGGCTGATAGTTAATTTGGAATCCAGCAAGGTGTATGAGTAATTCAATACCAATTATGGTTTCAGAGAAACAATTGCAAGGTTGGCAACAGCTATCTCAATCTATGCAAGAAAAGAAGAGACAACCCTATCTCCCACCTTTATTATACTTTCAGGCATGTCATCTGAAATGACTAGTAAATTGGATTGAAGTTAAGATGAGTATTGGCCCAAAGACAGCAACCAGAATGCACTGTTGTGGGACTGAATGTAGTTGCACGGATACCGAAGTAGTAGAGACCCTCTAATATCTACAGTTATTCATTTGAAAGAATGACTCTAGAGATCTCACATAAGGTTTCAAGCAAACCTTCTTCATGTCTATCCCCATTGTCCTCAATTGTGGGTAATCCAGAATTCTGTGCGACTTGAAAGACTGAGATGTGGCCAGAATCAGGCCAATGAACCAACTGCTTGGAGGTGAAACCATTATGTCTCATGATGAGGTCAAAACTAAATATTAATTCCCTTCCATTTCATCTATATCTGCAATTACAATGCTCTATGATTGAATCACTAAGATTAATAGACAGTGAAATAAGGATTAATGTTTAACCATAGGGAATAGTACTTGAAATTTACATGAAGGAATATCCACATTTCATCAGTAGATGGAATAAAGATACTAAGGAGGGGAAATGCCACAAAAAGTGCCTGCAGATATGGAACAGAGATAAGTCCTGCAATTTGCAGTACCAGTAGGAGAAGCTGCTTAGAAAGCCTATATCCAACACTAGTTAAATTAAAGAATATTTTCAAAGCAAGAAAAAATTGCTGCTGGAGAGAATTTGGAGAAATTGGAACTCTGATCCACAAATGGTGGATGTGCCCTTCTAGCGGTATCTCCTGGTCCAAAAATCAGAGAACAAATAAGCCTAATTATTAAATGGAATATCCCAAATTACTGTTTTTAGATCTTCCTAGGATGGGTTATAAAAACAGCTCACTAAAATCTGCAAGTAGCAAATCTGAATTTGGTCTGTGGTGGTGGGGAAAACAATCTTTCTATCCTCATGTCACGGGGTCTGCTACCACAAAGCTGCAAACCAAGTGCTGTTTAGAGATATATATATCATGGAAGACAGACAAGTGTTAATATTGGGGAAATTATTTCCCCCCAGGAAGGGCCAGTGTTGCATGATCTGCCAGAACCAGAAATGCTTTTAGTCCAGTACAAATATTTTCAACTCTTATCATACAATTTAACATTTTACATAGCTGACTTTCACAAATAGTAATATTAGCTAGGTGATGTTTGTGTTTTAACAGATAATGCTGATTACTGTTGGCTCCAACACACTTCAGTTCCAGTCAGCAAACAGTATTCTCATGAACTCCTAAAGCTAGAATATTAAAAAGTCTAGAAGTCCCATATGCTCTGACTAACCACTTTGGGCTGGCTGAATTTGCTAACCAATGGACAGAATCATTTATTACATTCCACCACTTAAAGAGATATCATGGAAGGAACGTTAAACAGGATTCTTGTCTGAACAAATTTTCAGTAAGTCTGTCTTATAAAGCAGAATTGAGGTTGGTTTAAAAAAAAAATCTAATAGTGCCATATTTAAATTACGTTTTAGTTCAATTTAAGGGTGAAGTATAACCCCAAAGTAATCAAGTTCCAAATCTTTCCACTTAAGCAATCTGTGCCTACCACTGAATACTTTCACTACCTCTCGTTTGTTAGCATTTACCATAAATCCTGCTCTTTCCCCAAGAGTATTGACTTCTACTGTACATTGTACTGAATCTCTTTCATTCTCTAGGGTAGCTGTGTCAAACACCTGACTCATGCATGTACCTGCATTTACTCTGATATATTTACGTAGTCTGCTTGGTATATTCACATTTTCCAAAACCCACAGTGGGATTAAAACAAAATTTGGCCCTCATCATTGCAAAGAAAAGCTTCTAAATGTGACGTGAATTAATGCAGTGATATTTCCCTAAGTCTACAGATGACACATGCCTACAGGAAGTATGAACTCCCATACTTCATGTTTCATTCATCTCATTGGGGTAAGAGTAATAATTCTAAAACATAATAAAGACAAAGACTTTAGGTGTTAGCATTAACTGGCTCACTGCTGATCATTTAGCATATGAAATGGAATAAGGGGTGGAAAAAAACAATGATGGGTGGAAACTGAAAATTGCAAGGATGAGAGACAGGGATGGGGAAAAGAAACAGAGAAAGAAGGATGGAAAAAGCTGATACAAAAGCACAGCATAATCAATGGTTGGAAAGGAGAGTCTATGTTCACTCCTAGGGGTGGGGGGGGTATCAAGGTATCTTTCCCCACTCTGAACTTTAGGGTACAGATTGGGGACCTGCATGGACACTTCTAAGCCTAATTACTAGCTTAGCTCTGGTATACTGCCACCACCCAGAATTCCAGTGTCTGGGGCACTGTCTGTTCCCCCAAAACTTCGTCCCCTCCCTGGGTTGCCTTGAGGGACCTCACCAATTCCCTGGTGAATGCAGATCCAAACCCCTTGGATCTTAAAACAAGGAGAAATTTACCATCCCCTTCTTTTCCCCCACCAATCCCTGGTGAGTCCAGATCCAATCCCCTTGGATCTTAACACAAGGAAAAGTCAATCAGGTTTTTACAAAGAAAGGTTTTAATTAAAGAAAGAAAAGGTAAAAATTCTCTCTGTAAAATCTGGATGGAAAATGCTTTACAGGGTAATCAGATTCCTATAGACTAGAGGGGCCCCCTCTAGCCTTAGGTTCAAAGTTACAGCAAACAGAGGTAAAATCCTTCCAGCAAAAAGGAAACGTTTACAAGTTGAGGAAACAAAAATAAGACTAACACGCCTTGCCTGGCTAATTTCTTACAAGTTTGAAAACAGAGAGCTGTTCAGAAAGTTGAGAGCCTGGAATGGACATCTGGTCCCCTTAGTCCAAGATGAACACAAGCAACACAAAAAGCACAACAAAGACTCCCTCCACGCAGGAGAAGATTTGAAAAGTATCTTCGGTCCGCCCTCATTGGTCTCTGGGTCGAGTGTCACCCAGGTTTACTGAAGCTCTTAACCGTTTACAAGGTAATGAGAGGTATTAAACCCTAACTATTGTTTATGACAGGGGGCAATAAGCTGCGAGTAATGTTAATTAAAGTAATTTATTACATAAAGAGACCTCACCCTCAGTCCTCACGCAGAACCATTATGGGTCAAAGTTGCAGTCTTAAATTTATACCCTGGCCCAGCAACCAATAATTAAAACTCCTCAAAATAAATTTAACAGACCTGCCTTTTGGGTCTCATGCCTTCTCTGTGTTTGACCATTTTGTTGCTTTGGGTTCACTCATGTCAAAGCGCAAGTCCTCAGGAACAAGAGACTTCGCTGAAAGGCATATAATTTATGATACTTTTTAGGTGCTCTGGTATTCTTACCACTAATTTATAAATGCCAAGCCCAATTTTCAACTAAAGATCAATTCATGTTTACAATACCTGATAATTCCCTTCCATATAAAGGTTTTGCTTATCTGTTTTCCCTGTCAAAGTAATTCTGATGACATTTTACAGGGTGTGACAAAGTCCTCCCTCTAGCCTTGGTGGGTCCTGCACTTATTGCAGATTTGCTCACTCTGTCTATGATCTCCCCACAGTCTGGGTCAACTTCCTTCGCTGTGGTCTGATCAGGAGTTGAGAGGTATTAGGGGGAACCCAGAGCCCACCTCTACTCGGGTTCCAGGCCCAGGGCCCTGTGGGATTGCAGCTGTCATATGGCACTCTCTGTAATAGCTGCATGACTGCTTACACTCTCCTGGGTTACTTCCCCATGGCCTCCTCCAATCAACACCTTCTTAGACCACCACAGGACCTTCCTCCTGTGTCTGATAACTGCTGTATTCCTTAGTCCTCCAGCAGCACATCTCTCTACTTCAGACTCCTTACACCTCTTCTCCAGCGTCCTCACATTGCACTTCCTCTCCCGCCCGGCTTCCCTCACCTACTGGAGTGAGCCTCCTTTTAAACCCAGCTTGCCTGTTTAGCCTCTGCCTTGATTGGCGGCTGGCAGGTCATTCAGATCAGCCTAATGGTTGATAGCAGGTTCCTGATTACTCTAGTGCAGCCCCTGCTCTGGTCACTCAGGGAACAAAAAACTACTCATCCAGTGATTTGTATATTTGCCCTCTACCAGACTCCTGTACCCCACTGGTTTGAATCTGTCACAATGGTAAATATCCTTGCAACTAAATTACCCATCAAAGCAATCTTGCGAGATGCTAATGAAGGACTTTATCAGAAAAGATGCTAATTCCATAACCAGTGGCCATTGTGGTGAGAACCTGACTCAGATACACAAAATGCATTGCTCACTCCCGTCAATGCCCATGTGGGTAGAGAGACTGTCAGCTTGCTGTCAGCTATAAGTACTGATTCAAAGAGACATCCTGTATCTTTAGACTGTTTTGATTCTAAGAGGGTGGAATGACTAAACAAGAAGATGGAGATCCCCAGAGTTATTCTTGGTAGCCCTGAAAAACTTTTGTGAAACACATTACCATATCTCCGCTACCATTTTGGATTTACAGAGTTTGACTCACCCGTTAATGTATTTTACCTGCTTTTACCTCTCGTTAACTCTCTTTTCTTTTTCTTATCTAATAAACCTTTAGTTAATTTACTAAAGAATTGGCTGCCAGCGTTGTCTTTGGTGTGAGATCTAGAGTACCAATTGACCTGAGAGTAAGTGGCTGGCCCTTTGGGACTGGGAGCAACCTGATGTGGTGTATTTTTGATGTATGTGACCATTATTACTAAATTCAGTTTTTCTGGATGGCAAGATAGACTTGGGAATCTAAGGGGACTGTCTGTGACTCCATGGTAAGACTGATCTAGTGATCCAGTTCACATTTGTTACTGGCTTGGTAAAATCTCAATATAGAACACACTACCAGTTTGAGCTGTCTGCCCTGTTTTCTGACAGTCTGCCCTGAGACAGGCATTCACAGTTGTGATTCACTCCAGACAACATGACAGCATCTAGTTAATTGGCAGAGGAAAGTGATCTGACAACAGCAGGAGGACTCTTGTAGATATTAACTGTGGGAACAATTTGACAGAAATCTTTTCAACCTTTATACACAACTACACCTTTTGAACTGCTGAATAGCTTACTAATACCCACATTTCCAAAAGTAGCCAGTGACTTTCAAAAGTGCTGAACCATGGTGTTCAGCACCTCTGGAAATGAGGCTCAAACTGGGCATCCAAAAGAAAGCCACCTACAGTCAGTGGCCATTCTTAAAAATTTTGAAAAAAAAAACCTTTTCACCAATTCGGTCTATGCCCCATGTAAATTTCAAGTCAACTTGCACATTTTTTTTCTTTAAAGTTCTGCTTTTTTCCCCTGGTCTCAGGAATCATTTTATATAAATCAATATTTCATACCTATTTGAAGTCTCACCCTAAAATTAGAAGATACTGAAATTTAATATAAACCCAGTAACATGTGGATGGTACAATTGTCAACTGATTGTATTAAGTTACTTCTTGTTTCTTTTCCTGGTGCCAAATCAGACACACACTATTTTCTGCTCCATAACTGTCTGCTTGCTAACTAGTGTCTCTTCTAGAATGGCCCTGTACATAATGTTTTAACCTTCCACTTGGATGTTCCAATTTCTCTTGTTGTTTCTTAATTAAATCCCATTCCTACCTACCAGTAACTTTGCTCACATGATTAGCTCAATTAATTTCAATGGGACAATTCACATGCATAAAATTAAATATCTGTAGAAGTGTTGCAGGATCAGATTTTGTATCTTGTAGAAGACAGACATCACAATACTATCTAGAAGAGCTACAGAGATAAATTTCTTATTAGGATTTATTAATTACTCCTGCATTCCATGATAAATCCTAAACTCCTAGATGTCTATCTACCATTGTATTATCCTGCATTCCTCAAAACCACACTGTTCTTGTCCTGGAAACTTTTTTACTCCTGTTTTATCCAACCTCATGGCTATGCCTATCTCCCAAACAGCAACCAAGAAACATGATTCAAAAACAGTACAGAGCACAAACTTATGAAACTTCAGCTGACTTCACAGTTGTTGCCCACTCGCATAACTTTATAATCGTATTAAAATGCCACTCCCTCACCTGGCAAAGTAACCTACCATCCATGTCAAGTTGAGAAAAAAACCCTTAAACACATCCAGTTTAGGTGTGGAGGGGTTTTTTGGTTTTTAAACAGAGTCCAATTTGTTGTTCTTCAAGTAACAACTCGTGACTTACTCCTTATATTGCTTTAAACATACATTTATCTGGATTTTCCAGATCTCAATTAATCTTGTTTTTTATATTGCTCTCAACTTAAACTCTATCTCAGTTGCTTCCAGCATTAAGATGCCTTCTTTTCAAGCTCTAATTAAATAACATTTTCCTTTTAAAATTCAAAAAGATTTTTAAAGGAATGCCTGACGTGGGTTCTATATTTTTCTGCGGTGGGACTCTGAGTCTAGATCCTGTACTTAAAATATTGTTATCACTGTTAAGCCATTCCACTCTGAAGAGAACAATTCTCATACAGCTTTGTAGTATCTGTTCCTATTTGAAGCTAATTATGAACTCTATAGCTGACTTTATTCTGTTAACTTGTTTATATTCCCTCAGTATACTCTGTTCATTTAGATAGGTCTTTTTATCTCTGAAATACTCTGAACAAATTACATTAAATTTCCATCGTTGATTTTCTTCCCTCCCATGAGTCCATCAATTTTACATTTTCTCCAATTTCTATTTTCTGGATCAGCATCTCACTGCTAACTTACCTCCTGTTGGACTACAAATCTCATCGTACAATGAATCTCAGCCATATCTTTACCCATGTTTTCTCCTGCCTCTGAGATATTCTTTCATCTGTTTTATATCACTTAACCTCTGTGATTTCTTGTAGTTGGCCCACTCCTATATTTTGCTGTTGCAGAAGCAACTGATTTTAGTAGCTGATGCCGTTGGTTAATGCTGTTCTCACTTTCTGTATCTCCTGTTCCTTAAAAAAATCAGTTTGTTTGCAAGAAAATGTAAGGGTATTTTGTGTTTCCAAATTATCATTATTTTTCTCCCTGTCAGGACAAGGAAGTTCTTCTACTTTTTTTCCTATAATTTAATCAATTTCATATCTTATCATAGTAATAAAGGAAAATATCCTGGGATAGTGGAGAGGATGTAGTACATTTGTAGTCCCCATTCCTGAAAACATCTATGTAATGTCCATAACTTTACTCCCTTGACTAGTTCCCTTGACTTCAATAAGACTAATTATGTGAGTGAAGTTATGTATGTGTCAGAGTTTACAGAACTGAGACCTTTAGACTGCAACTACACTGTCAGAAATGGGACCTGTGATTCATCACTGATGCAGCTCCACAGTTGGTGGTTTTCATTTAGATGGGGATCAGATGTGTTTACCTCTCTGGCATCTAACCCTGCTGGGAGTTGTTCATACCATAAGTGGAGCTGCACTGTTAGCAAATTATGAGTCCCTTTTAGACAGTGTACACAAGACCATGACGGAACATGGTTTCATTTTATAATCTAACAGCAGTCACTCTTTTCTGCATTGTCATTGTCCATGAGGCTTCCGTTCACTTGACTGACATGCTCTGCTTCCTTTTAAAATTCCTTCAGATAATAAACACAAACTTATCATCCTAAAAGAAATTAACAGATTTATTCATCCTGTGACTTTCTAGCAGTCATCCAACTTCTCTACTGAACAGGATTTGAATCCATATTGGTGGAATGCTTAACTATACTAGACTGCTATAACACTTTAGCTACCATTTTAGGATGTAGGGCTCTCAAGTTTTGTTGCTAGTTAAGAATTATAAAAACACAATTGATTGTCTCTCCTAAATAATATTATTTCTTCCTAGACTCTTATTCTGAAAAACACTAATATTAGAGGGATGCAACAGCTTAAAAAACACCAGCAGTCTGACTTGTTTAACCTACTATTTTAAATGAAATAAATATTCTAAAAATGAGTTTAAAGAAAATAAAATTTCTATATTTTCCCCCAGTTAACTTTGTATATTTGACCACACTTTGTGCATAGTCAGCGTCACTGACCCTCTTATATAGTCAGTTCCAGAGAGAATAAAGGAAAAGGTTATTGTAGAAGCCCAAAATTTAGCAGAGGTGTTCAGGGGCATGGCTAGTACCTGAAACCAGACTTTAATTTGATAGCACACCACTTTAAAATAAACCCCAAGAGCCACAGTGACTTCAAAATGTCTGAAGTGAGCAGCGGCCACTAGATGGCAACAAGTGGTAAGAAAACTTTTTTTCATAAGTGAATTTAAAGTGGATTAGTAGAACAATGTGAGTGAACATTTTTCTCAAAGCAATCACTCTATATTTGACCCATCAGTCCTCATCCTCAAAGGAAAACTGCACAACACTTTCAAAAGATGAGCGTGAGAGCCTATATTCATAACTTTGCTAGACATTTAAAATAATTAAAAATGAACAGAAACACTGGATTTATGGATTATTACCTATTAACAACGTCCCCCTCCAGCTGCCTTCCCCTCTCCCTTTCATTTCCAAGGCTGGAACAGTACTATCCAGCCATTTCACCTTGAATGGTCCCCTGAAATATGTGTTAACTACCCTAAGCTAAACAATCTGTTCCATCTTGTATCTAGCTGTGACACTCTGAGGGCTGGTCTACACTACGGGATAAAATCGATTTTAGATACGCAATTTCAGCTACGTGAATAACGTAGCTGAAGTCGAATATCTAAAATCGATTTACTTACCCGTCTTCACCGCGCGGGATCGATGTCCGCGGCTCGCCATGTCGATTCCGGAACTCCGTTGGTGTTGGTGGAGTTCCGGAATCGATATAAGCGCGCTCAGGGATCGATATATCCCGTCTAGATTAGACGCGATATACCAATCCCAGAGCAATCGATTTTAACGCGCCGATACGGCGCGTAGTCTAGACGTACCCTGAGTGCGTTTCCCAGCCCTGCAGATGAGTTCTGTGCAAGCTCAAATGCTTGTCTGTCTCATCAACAAAAGTTGATCCAATAAAAGATATTACCTCATCCACCTTGTTTCTCTAAAAGATTATCTAGTTTCTTTCACTATAGCAACTGACAGAACTGAATCCAGCTGCATGATGCTGTTTTGTAACTTTCTACAGAAGCTCCTCGGTGCATTATAACATATTATCCATGCACAATCTATTGCAAAAATAAGCTAAATCAATGCATATTACTAACGTACAGGTGTGCACAATGAAAGAAATGATCTGCTATGACACTGGCAGTTCCTATACTTATGGGAGCAAAATATTTCTCTTCTTACTCATGTGTGTAGTCTCAGTGGAATTGTGAGTATGTAAGACAAGCATGCTTTGAATGGAAAGCAAAACAATGGAATTTACAGGTGAGTTTTAAAGAATCATAGTGCATTGCTTCAGAATCTGATAGAAGCGAAAAAATGATAAAAATCCTCCCCTAATTTTAAAATAATTATGTGTCCTATGGCTTTGTTTCCCCCCTGGAATTTAGGTAAACATTTTTGAGCAGCCTTGCATTTCAGTCCCTCATGGTGACTAAAGCATTAATGTACTTTCTACTCCCTATCCATGGAAAGAATACTCTCAAATTCGCATCTTACATTTCAAATATTTTTCCCCTCTAGATTCACAGCGGGTAATATTCCAGTTAACACCTTGCATTTAATTCTTCAGGATTTAAACAGATTTTGCATTCAGGTACGTGAAAATCCTTTAAAGTGACATTTTATAAATGCTAGCAATCTGTTTCTGTCCTTTGATGCTAATGACCTGATACTGAGAGATGCTGAGTACCTTCAACCCTGATTTAACTTGGGCCTTGTCTACACTGGGAATTTATCTTAATTTCAACCATCGGTGTCCAGCCATCAGTCTAGTTGCACTGGTGTAGACAAAGACAAATAGTAGTGTTGATTTTTCACTGGTGCTTCTTACCCCATTTTCCAGCAGGATTCCTGTAGCCTTTAGTGTGTGTTGGATCAGCCTCTAGATTAATTTACTCTCAAAAATTTATATTTCCCTTGCCCCCCAATCTATGAATTTAGGTTGTGTACAAACTAAGGCCCCAATCCTGCAAAGGTTTATGCATGTATTAAACTTTATATATTTGAGTAGTCCCACAGACCTCAGTGGAGCTATTCATATGCACAAAATTAAGCATGTGTGTAAATCTCTGCAGGGTCAGGGCGTATGAGCTTTAGCTAACAACATTTTACTATAGGGCATGATGCTAACTGTGATGGTAAGTGCACTAACAGGACTATTAGAGTAGTAAGCACAACATCCAGGACTAAGGATTTGCACATCGGGGCCTAAAATTAGATGTGATAGCCCCCAAAATATTTCCAAAGGAGCAATAAAGGAAAACCATACAGGCCAGTGAAAAGGGAGGTCAAAAAGGTCATAACTACCATACAATACAATGACCATTTCAATAATATGAAAGGTTTTCTTTATTGACAAAGAGTGTTTTGCAATAAAATGTTTCCCATGTTGCTATCTTTCCCGGTTTGTTAGTGGCATCTTGATTCTTTACCACCCACTCTGCTTAATCCTGATGAGTGGGCACCATGAGCAAAAATGATCACAGGATTTTCTACACCACTCAGCAGGGCTTTTCCCTCTGAACGAGGGTTTCAGAAATGCATTTCCCCTTCAATCCTAGTGCAAGTGGAAAGCCCAAGAATTAGTGAGGAAAGAAATGTTCAGTGCTTAATTTGTGCCAGGGCTGAGCCCAGGCACCTCTAGGGGTGGCAGTTCATAGCCCTGTGCCCACAGTGTCCGTTACAAAATTTAAAAAATTGCTTGAGCCCCAGCACCTCTCTTTCATTACAAATGAAGCACTAGAAGCATCTACACCTGAACTAATCACATGGCTAGCAAGGGGAGTCAATAACAAACTGGGCTCTTTTCAGCTCCACCCGCACCACAACTTTGGAACTGGTTTATTATTATTTTTGTACGTATTCTATGTAAACCGATCTCAAAACAAGTCGGTCGCCTTTGTCTTCACCTGCGGGGCTCAGCGGCGGCCCTGGCTAAGCAGCCCCTACCACAGCCTCCTAGGCCCCGTGTCCCGCCTGACTCCATCCGCTGCAGCGGCCGCTCCCTCCCATCCCGTCTCAGGCGCGGGGAAAGCCCCAGCTGCCGGCGCGCAAGGAGCCGGCCTGCGTCCTCCGTCCGTCCCCGCCTCGGCCGGCTTCAGGGGAGGAGAAGCTGGGAAGGCGCGAGCGGGCCGGCCTTGGCGCTCACAGCGGGGGAGCCGCCCGGCTGCAGGGGCATTGGTGTGAGGGGGAGGCCGTGGGGAGCAGGCCCTAGGAGGGCGCCGCACCACGGAGTCCAGCGAAGCGTTGGCCGGCCGCGAAGTTACCCCAGGCATGAATCTGCCCCAGGGCCACGGGAGCCCCGCAGCAAGGAGCCACCCGGTGCGTTTCTCCCCCCCAAGCCCCTTCCTAGCCAAGCCGCGTCCTCTCCAGCGTCTGCCTGGCAGCGGGGCGAGCTGAGCATGCCCAAGCCCAGCAGGCAGCCCCCGGCCACGCACGGGGCATGTGGCCCGCCTCGGCAGGGCTACATCGATGGCTACGGTGGCGAGCGGGCGGCGGGTTCTCCTTCCTCTCCCCGGTTTCTGAATGAACAGCGAGGTGGAGCTCTAAGGAACCCGCCCCTCTTGTGCGGGCCTCTCCCGGCCTCTCTCCTCCCCGCCACTGGCTCTGCTCCTCCTCCTTCTCCCTCCTTCTCTTGCACCCGCGCTGTGACTCTGCTTCCCCGGCCGCCACAGCTACGCGGAACGAACTGGCGCTTCAGCAGCACCACTGCAGAAAGACGAGGGGGCTGCTCTGCCAGGGGGGCTTGCACGGCTGTCTGCGCTGGGGGTGCTGGGGCGGGAGGGTAGTGGGGGAGCAACTTCCTAGCAGCGGTCCTAATTTGTAAGAATAATATTCCACACACGCCCCCATCCTCTTCCCTCCTCTGCACTCGGGGCTGGGGTGGCGGGTGTCTTGCTTTTTATACAAACAAAGCTGCTGTGGAAATGCATTTGTTCCCTGGAGTTTAGGCAAAAGTCAAAAATTTTGATGCTCCCTTTTCGTGTGTGTGGGTGTGTATCGGGGCGGGGGGAGCGTTGGGTTCTGCCTGGAGATCAGTGTCTGAATGAAACTACATGTATTTAATTGCATGTGTCTGTACGTTGCACTGGAGGGAAAAGCACAGTACTTCTGCAAGAGCTTGCAGTCAAAGGTGTGTTTCATCTGCTCTTCATAATTTTGCTTTTGTTTTGGGTTGTTCTCCTTCCTGGGCTCAGAGGTGGGATATTCTGATCTTTGACAAGTCTTTGGAGGTGTCTGTTTAACAGAAGTCGGGAAAATAAATTTTAAAATCCATAGTGGGGTTTTTTTTTTGTTCCTTTCCTATCCCCTTGGTGATTTGATCTTTTGAAGCATCAAAGCAACCAGAATTTAACGTGTCTGAAGACTTGTGATTTTTTTTTAAAAGGAAACTTGACAGAGGAACATATTTATAGTCCAAGTAAGTACTTTACACAGAAAATTTACATTGTTTAATTAAAAAACAAGAAAGAATTTTGAGATTTTTAGTTTAAAGTGCATTGGATTGACGTTCATCTAAGGCTGTTGAGCAAATCATTTTGAATTGCAGTTTTTAGAGTATATGTTCTTCAGCTTCTTCATTCACGTGTTAGTTCAGCACCTAAGGGAAATATGCACTTGGTTTTGAATAAGTATTGAGATTTAAAATATATATATATCAGCATCAAGAAGAAAATGTTTCTAAAATAAATATAATAAATAATGTGCTTCTGGAAATAAAATACTTACAGCATTTTAAATCTATTTATACTGTGCATCTCAAACCGAGAAGACGAAAGTACCTCTGAGACCTGAGAGCTCCTCATACCATCATGAATGAAACTGCATCCAATACAATAACTGGATTATAATTTTTTGGTGATATTATTATTATTATTATTGGCTGCTTTACTTTTTGGGGTTCATCCTGCTCCTCTTCTTCCTCTCTCCCTCCTCCTTGCTGCTCCCTGTTGGAAATTATGGCTCATCCTGGGAGAAGAGGCTATGATAACCGAGAGATAGTGCTGAAGTACATCCATTACAAACTGTCACAGAGGGGATATGATTGGGCTGCCAATGAAAACAGAGGACCAGTTTCTCCAAATCTCTCTCCCCCTCCTGCTACTGGGACCTCATCTGACCATGCTGGGCTGGTCTCTTTGCCTCCTGAGCCCCCTGGCTCGGCTGCTGCTAGTAACGTGCCCCTTGGTGATGGGCTGCACCCAGCACCGCAGGCTGTTCTCTTGGCTCTGTGCCAAGCTGGAGATGAATTTTCCCGTCGCTACCACAGAGATTTTGCCCAGATGTCTGGCCAGCTGCACTTGACCCCATTCACGGCCAGGGGGCGCTTTGTGGCAGTGGTGGAGGAGCTGTTCCGAGATGGGGTTAACTGGGGAAGGATCGTGGCCTTCTTTGAATTTGGTGGTGTGATGTGCGTGGAGAGCGTTAATCGGGAGATGTCGCCTCTTGTGGACAGCATTGCTGTGTGGATGACCGAATACCTGAACAGACACCTACACAACTGGATCCAGGACAACGGAGGCTGGGTATGTGTCCAGTATTTCTTTCTCTTTAAATTACAGTAAAATCTGCATCAGCGGGGTCACATACTATAGTGATGCAAGCAGTATAGACACCTATATAGAACAGAATATGAAAATCATAGTATACTTTATCCCAATGAAAGTAAGGCAGTAGTTTGGTTTGTGTTATTGTAGTGTTTATCAGCATGTCTATTGGTATGGGCCTTCTGAAATGTCATGTCATGCAGGAGTTAAAGTTTGGGTGCGGGAGTGGTCACAGTTACCCAAGCTTTTAGCGGAGGATAGTGAAGCGGTACTTGTACACACACACACCTTTCTTGTTGGCGGGTGCAGTGAGAGTTCTCCCTCCTGTTTCAATGTATTTTAACCATTGAAATCATACATACATGTCTCTTTATGGTAGAATGGGGTCACAGAGCAGTGTGGGAAAGGAAAGTAATGATGTTATATCCAGGAACGATGCTATAGACATGCATGACATGTGCTGCCTAATGCTTGAATGAGGTTGCAGGTAGTAGGGGAAAGGAAAGCATGTGTGTTTTGTGTATATGCTCATGTTAGGAACAACGTTCTGGTCAGGAACTCTATAAGCAGGCAAACCCTATATTACAGATAATCAAATGGAGCAGTGCTCAAAACTGAATATCATCTCATGTTTATAACAGCAAAGATTTAGAATGAGATTTTACTGTATACACTAAAAGTAATAATTTTAAAATTCTCTTTATAGTGCTTATTATGAATCATTTTCAGGATAGAAGGAATAAAGTCCTTCTAAGAGACCCGGGGAGGAACTTTCTGTGACAATTTTCTGGAGAGTACATGATATTTGTTGTAGCCTGGTGTGTTCCAAAGGCAAGAAGTATTTTATAAGCCCCAGGGATAAAAAAATCTCTTGCTGAGGTGGTTTTAGATGGGGATAAATTCAACTATAGGCAAGGAAAATCTACCATTTTCATCCTTACAATCAAACCTCATCTCTTTCTGTCTCAAATAATAGTTTTATCAATTGAAAGTTGTTTTCTCCTTTTCTGTATTATATTTTGTTCCCAAGCACCTGATCTCAATTCATTCCTGCAATGTGCATAAACCCAATCTTATATGGTATGCCTGTAATATATTTCTGAATTGGAGGAGTGTAATTGAGCAAAAGACACATTGCAACAGAAAACTTAACATATGAGTCAAGGGGCTGCCATAAATCATTTTAAGGGAGAAAGTATAATAGTTCTGGGGAGCTATAGGTCCTAGTTCTTTTTGCTATGAGGTATATTTATAGAGAGAAATCTGTTATATAATCATTTTTAATGCATTTTGTTTATTAAACTCATTTTTAAAAGCATGTATAAACTGTTACTGTACTTAATTTTCAGCATCCATCATTTTCATTACTTAGTGTTATATTCTGAAGCATGCTACCTGCAGTGATTGTCTCTGTTTAAATATTGAGAGCTTCCCTTCTTTCCCATGCACACACCTGGTTCTTAGCTCAAGGGTCTTTACATCCAAGGGACTAGGGAACACGCGTAGTGGGTAACATAGGAATTTGGGGGATTCTACCACATTCCTGTTCTACTTCTGCAGTTAAGCTCTCTCAGGGCAAGTGATTTAGACAATGACGTTAACTGAAACGTGAAGAAAAGCAGCTTGCTTTGGACATTATAAATATGGTATAAAAAGTTGCAATAGGAACCTGAAAGATAGCCTTTGAAGGTGATGACATTTCTCTAAACGAGTCTTCCGCATTCCTTGGGACAGCTGTTTATAGGAGAGCAGTACGTTTAGAATTTTTTAGATCTTAAAAATTAGGCCAAACATTAAGAGAATGACTTCCATGGGCTTTGGATCAAGCCCTAATGCTATAGTGTGTGTATATTAACTTCTATTTAAAAAATATAAATAATGAATACAAATGAAAACTTGAATGAAAAATCTTGGCCAGATGATGCAAACATACTAATGTGATTTCTCGACATGTAGAAATACAATAACCTAGTACTCTAATGGTAGCCTTTAAAAGGAAAGATGCTTCTGAATGATACTTTCTGTGATGTTTATCAAAGTTTCATGTAGTGACTGCTGATTCTTTTTTCTGATGAATGTGACACCATTTATTGTGTGTATATATTAGTAATGTACATATGTAAAAAGATATGCAAATTATCACCACACCATAGACTTTAATTTGTATCTCTGTAAAATAGTTTGCACAAGTTGGGTCCTGTGTTTATTAACAACATAGGTAGAAATTTTCAGGCTCAAATGCAGCTGTTGGGATCTTCATTTCAGATGGAGGAAATCCAAGATGGCACTTCTCATAGAATTTGTTTTTCAAAATGTGTAAAAGGAAAAACATGCTTCATGGCATAATTTATAGTGCGATGACACTTGCCAGGTGCTGGAAGCACTCTATTCAACCTGGCAGTTATTTACAACGTACCCAGCCTATGTCCTTATTACAGTATAATGAATGCCTCTTTATAAATAATTACTCACATGCAGACATATGAACACTTCATGTGGTCTAAACATAACTGTATATCACATTTCTATACCACATAGGTACATGGTACAGCTATATGAAATGCATATTTTTATAGGCTTCTGCTTTACAGTGTTGTGGTCCAATATGTACTATTATGATCATTTGTAGTAGATGTGGTACTACAATGTATCATTTATGAAGACTGTCACAAACTGTAAGGGTCAAATGATCAGTCACAAACCTGTCTTATGCAGCAAACAAGTTGCTCAGCTTGCATTTACTCCATTTTGTAAGTGTACCTCTGGTAGTCAGGTCTGAAAGCTGTTGGCTGCAAATGTCTTTAAAACACAAAAACAGCTATTAAACACCAGCAAGTATCTCCAAAAGGACCTACATGTATTATTTCATAAGGAAAACAAAGAAAGAGAGAACCCCAAACAAACATAGTCAGGAGTCAGGAATGGATATAACTTGTGGACTACAAATTGTAATGATTGTCAGATGTCTTAATGCTTAGGTTGTTTAATGGCTTTGATACTCAAGATTTAAAAAAAGCAAGTCAACCAAACTGCCTAATTTAGGCTGTAGTTTTATCTTGCTATTCTGGTGGCTCATAAATATGACTAAAAGATTTGAAAACAGGTCAGGATGCTACAGTATTATACTGTGACTTGATAAAAACATATTAATAATATTACAAAAGAAATAAGAGAACCAGGTCATCTCTAGAATTTCATGGTATTAAATATAATATAATATATTTTTCTGATTGTCCAGTTTATGGCTTTATTTTATTTTTTCATCTCTGCTATTCTTGCTGTAGAATACTGATAAGTACAGCTTGTTACTTATGAGTCTGATTTAGGGAATCTTAAATAAGATGTACCTTTGGGAAATAACCATATTTGTTTTGGAATAATATATTCCTAATAGGCTAGTATGAAGCCCAAGGACTAAATTACAGATCAGTGGTGCTCAACCTTTTTTATAGCCCGGCAGGTGACTCTCTTCTTGGGTTTGAGGGGTTTTTTTGAGGAAAGAAGGAATTAAAAACAAAGAACAGAAGGCCATGGAATGAGAGGGGCACTCTCACAAACATATATTATAGAGTGGTGGGAGGGAGAGAGAGATTAATCCTTATTTGCGCTAATGGTTAGTTCAGGTAGGTGGGAAAATGGTACTTTGATGATTTACTTTACCTTCCAGTACAGCATTTTTTTTTAAAATTTATTAAGGCCAGATTTTGATATTCTTACTTTGTTGAGTTGTCCTTTAGAAGTCTCATTGGTTTCAGTGAGAAAATTTGCAACATAAGATCTTGTGCGGTAAGGGCATCAAAATCTGTCCCTTTGCTGTTTTGATGAGTGCATTAGTTGTTGCTCAATTTTATGATATCCTTTTTTTCAAAATGTTAATATATGATGAGTTCTGCTGAGCCTCACTTTGACTCTATTTAATGGCTAAGTCACTATTTGACTGTTCAAAGGACAATGTCAGTTTGAAAATCTGGTCCACCAAAAAAAAATTAATTAATAGTAGTTTCAGGTACAAAACCTTCTGAGTCCTTTGCCAGGTTTTGTGGTTTTATAATCAATTTTCTTATTTATCACAATATTTTTCTCAGTGCTCTTGCTGAAGAAGAAACTAATCCCGTTAAGGCCTGTGTAACAGAAGAAACTAATTCTGTAAGAGAAACAGTGAAATGGACTATATACAAGCTGTTGTCAAATGCAAAAAGTAAACAAAGTGGAAAAAAAAGAATTTTCTCTAATTTCTTTCATGTATAGTAGTTATAGCTATACTTATAACAATGTTAGGTAACATATTTTCTGAAAGAAATGGTTGATTTTTAACTTGATCATGTATTCTTAAAGTTGAGTACTACTGTTCTAGGAAATGGCTATATTGCCAATTGTAGTTAATTGCCTTCATATGGCAAAGTAATGTGATGTTCAAACAGCTGGTTGGGTTTATTCTTAGTTACAATATTGAGAACTATTTTTTCTGTGTTTGCATTAATACATGTGTCCTCGGAGATGCTGTGTTTTCAGTGGCAAACTAAAAATATCTAGTTTAAGATTGGTGGTTTTTTAGTATGTGGATTGATACTACAATTTGCTAATCCACAAATGCATGGTAAATCCAATCAAATTGCTTTGCCAACATACTGCAATGTAAATGCACTGATTCAGCAGAAGAGTCATAGGGCCTATTCAGTGATGTGTGAAATTGTGTCGAGCAGGAACATTTTCCCAGCAGGCAAACATCAGGGCCCAGATTTTCCAGTGTGGCATAGCTTGTTTGCACTGCGTCAGTGGTGGAATCTGACCCTAAAGGGGATTTTAAACTCCTCAAGGAGAACTACCCCAACATAAAGTCGATCATTTTGGTGGTGCAAGGCTGGGATAACTGGGAAAAGGGAATACAATCAGAGAAAAGGGGGAGCCATGCCAGGAATCCTCTTTAACTCTCTGTGTTGGTTTTGGTCTCTTGTGGTTGCTTGATACTGGTATAAATTATAGCAAGTCTTGGGACCTATGATGCAACAGAGAGAATGGCCAGGATGAGGAAAGTGCAAAGGTGTGTGTGGCAGCATTAGCTAGTGACTATGGCACCGCGCTGGAAGTTAGCAGACCTGGTTTCTATTCACTAACCTGCTGTGTGACGTTGGTCAAATCAGTTCCTCTCCATTGCCTGTGTTTTCTCTCCCACCTTTAGTTTGACTTGTCTGTTTAGACCAGGGGTTCTCACAATAAATTTTTTGGTGGCCTCAGAGTGTGGTCACCAACTCTTGCTGGCGGCCTCTATGGCAATTTTTCGTAAACTTCTATTAACTTTAGGAAAAACAGATAAATATGCACATATACATGTCCAAATCATTATAATTCATTTATGTAGGGTTGGGTTCTTTTTTTCAGACTCAGTGATAAAAATAATGTACAGTTCTCTACTCTTTACTTGACCTAAGCAGAACAGAAACACAAATAAGGTGCTTTGCACATTCTGGTCTTTTGTTGTTGTTTGTTTGACTTTTTTTTTTAAAAAAGGCATGCTAGATAGTAAGTCTGCTGCTGCGAAAAGTAATGTTTGTTTGCTAATATCACTTTTCATAGCAGAGTTACTTGCTAGCTGGGCGGCTGTGAAAAGTGATATTAACTACCATACAAATATCAATTTTCACAGCAGACTTACTCAGCCCTAGCAAGCTAGGGGACAAATTAAGCCCTGGATGGAGAGCTGGGTAGGGAGACAAGGGGGGAGGTGAGTCCAGGGTCCAGGGCTGGAGCTTACCACTGCACTATCAGAGCCCGGGGCCAGAAGAGGCTGCAGGAGATCAAGAACAATGGTGACAGGGAACCCAGAGCTGGCACCTGCTGCTGCATGGCTGGGATCCAGGGCCAGAGCCCAAAGTTCCACGACTGGAGCCTGGCTGAAGCCTAAGCCTCACCATCCCCAGGAAGGTGCGGAACTCACTGGCTGCCTGCTCCTCTGACGTTTGTGGCTCCTGAGGGAGAGAGAGCCCAATCTCTTCTGGTGGCCCTGGGGAAGAGGCACTGTTTTTTGCGCTCCCCCATGCCCCCCAATCACTGCCCAGGAGGCTGTGGTCACAAGAAACGCCCCATAGTGACCAGGGCCGGCTCCAGGCACCAGCCGAGGAAGCAGGTGCCTGGGGCGGAACATTCCGGCTTTTCAGGGGGCGGCAGTTTAGCATTTCGGGTTGGGTTTTTTTTGGCTTTTTCTGTTTGTCAGCTGGCTTTTTTTTTCCCTTGAGGCAGCAAAAAAGGTAGAGCCGGCCCTAATTGTGACTGTATTTGAGAAATGCTGGCTGTAGCAGGATGGTCACCCGCTCCTGCCCTGAAGGGCTTGAAATCAGCCCTAGGACAGGGCTGAGGCTGCATGAGGGCTGCTGCTCAGGGCTGAGGCTGCATGAGGGCTGCTGATTGGGGAAACAGCCACAGCTGGGGCCACGCCCCAGTCAAAGCATAGCTGGCCTTATAAAGGGCAGGGAAGCCAGGAGCTTAGAGAACTCTCCTTCTAGCTTTTGAGGGAGAAGGGCCTGGCTGCCTAGGAGTTGAGAAAGGTACCTAGAGTGGAGCAGGGCTGGGGAAAGGCCAGAGGAACTGGGGAGCTCCAGCCCGGAAAACCCCAAGGCTGCAGGCCTTGATAAAGGCCAGGACAGGTACTGGGGTTGCAGAGGGGTAGCCTGGGATAGGCAAAGGCATCAGGTCCAAACCCTCCTTTGTCAGTGATGAATGGCATGTTCCCTGCAGTCTGCTCCAGTGAACAGAGGCTAGATGGTGACTGGCAGTAGCCAGTGAGACGATGTGGGGATAGAGGGTTGGAGGTTCCCTTGAGTGGGGAGACCCAGATTGGGGGGATGCTGCAGTGGGCAGAACCCTGGGTAAAGAGGCACTGGGGTCCAGGAGGCACGGCTGGAGCTGGAAAAGCTAATTCCCTGGACAACAAGCAGGAGCTGCCACAGTGGTGAGTTGTCGCGCTGTCACACTGGCTTAGACTATAAAATCTTCTGGGCTATCTTTCACCATTGTGTTCGTAAAACGCCTAGTTTTGTAGGGCCCCAGTTGTTGCATCTCTAGCTGTTACAGTAACGAACTGTTACTACTACTCCTACTAATTAATGTACTACTAGTACATTAATCTTTGGCCTGTGCTTTGTGCTAAGCCATAGCTGCCTAAACTTAGTCAAACAGCTGTAGCAGTAAAACCATAATCAAAAACAATGTGAGAAATCTGATTAAATAACACATCTTCTGTAGCAAAGTGGATTTTTTATCTTATATTTTTGTCCCTTTTAGGAATTCAGTAACGTAAAGCTGCATGTTGATAAAAGTATCCATTTTGTCAAGTGTTCGAGCAATTTTCTATTAATGATAGCTTTGTATTTTGATTACGATTTTGTTCTGCTTTTAGTAAATTATATTTTCTCCTCTTTAGGTCTACCTGACTGCTCGTCAGAGTCTCCAGCTTTCTGTAGTGATTTATAGTCACGCTTTCTAGTAATCATTTCTTAACCAGACGCAGTTCCAGTCTCTTAAATGTCAACAGTCACAAAATAGCAGGAGCCCCCGAAAAGCCACAGCCATAACCTCCCCCCCCCACTTTAGTCTTTCCCATCTAAGTTCATACAGCTTGACAGCTGAATGATGACCCCCCTGGGAAACACTGTGTGTGGGTGGCGCATGTTTAGAGGTTTTTACCTCTCAGTACATCCACAGAACCATGCTTAAATATGTGAATCATTTTGTAGCAGTAGTTTAGCAACTCTAAAGAAAGAAACAGCAAAAGCACACTGCAGATAGAAAACAGAACTGTCTTAATATTAAATGTTTTGGAAGACTTTTTCAGATGTGTAGTGTATTTTGAAATTCAAAGGTTTAGCTAGAATATCTAATTGTATGGCATTCTTATGGAATGTATCTAACGTTCTCGGAAGTTGATGGGAACATTTCCACTGATTTTAGTGGTCATTGGACCAGGTCCATGGAGTGCTAAACTCATGGGTCCTATTTTCTGTTCACAATGGTATAAATTAAGAGTAACTGCATTTGTTACATTATGTTGGTCACACACCAGCTTTACACTAACCTGGCTTGTGGTTTTTTCATCATGCAACAACATACAAAAACAGCCAGAAAATTAGCATTTACTAATTCACTTGGCACTTATGGCCTGACTCAGTGCCCATTGAGGTAAATGGAAAGACTCCAGTTGACATCAGTGGGCCCTGGATCAGTCTCTTAATCTTTTCTCTATTGTTTTCCATCACTGGTTGAAATATAAACTTAATTCTTCGTTTTCTCTCTGAAGGTAGTGGGTGCTGGTCACTTATCACAATATTTATTACTATTTAACTGAGAAGGCAGTTGTTACTCAGTGACAACATAATACAATTATTTTTGAGGGCAGTACTGGGATGGTGTTTTTCATTCCATGCACAATAATAGAATAAATGAAGGAATGTGGTGCTATAAATCTGTTCCACAACACGATAACATCCAGAACTTCGTGACGCACACAGACACTGATGACCAGTTTGGAGAATTTTTATTCTGCTCTGGCATTTGGTTTCATAAATGATCAGATTTTTCTTTGGCTTGTAAAAGAATATGAAGCTTGATAATTTTTCCAAGTGCACCCAGGAATCTAGCATTCCTTCTTCCTTTCCTGTTGGGAGGTCCGCAGTATGCTATGTTCAAGTTGTAGCTGGTTTTTACCAATGTTGTTGTTGTTTTTGCAACTTGAATTATATGCAGAAGAATCTTGCTAATTCACACTAACTGGGAAGCTTCCTGTAATTGCCTGTATTTTACAAATTAGCAAGTATGATTTGAAGAAGAAGAAAAAATACATTGCATAATGCACCTGTTCATTTAGGGCCCAATCCTGCTCCAAATGAAGTCACTGAGAGTTTTCCATTAACTTCAGTGAGAGCATAAGGAGACCTTATTTAAGCAATTTTTAAATTTTAACTGTTTCCGATACAGTAAAATTTAACCATTTCCTTTAACCAAATACTTTTTATACAACGCATAATTAACCCCTGGTGCTTGGATTAGAAAACATGCCTTACAAAGAGATACCCGAGGAGCTCGATTTATTTACCTTAACCAAGAGACGGTTAAAGGGTGACTTGATCACAGTCATTAAGTATCTACATGGGGAACAGAAATTTGATAATAGAGAGCTTTTCAATCCAGAAGACAGAGGTATAACAAGCTCCAATAGCTGGAAGTTGAAGCTGGACAAATTTACTAGAAATAAGGCACCCATTTTTAATAGTATAGGTAATTAATCATTGCAACAACTAACCGGGGAAATTTCCGTCACTTGACATTTCTAAATCAAGATTTGATGTTTTTCTAAAAGATATGCTCTACTTCACCCACGGGTATTGGACTTGAAGCAGGAATTAATTCCAGAAAGTCTTATGACTTGTGTTCATTTAGGAAGTCAGACTAGAAGATCACAATTGTCCCTTCTGGCCTTAAAATGTATGAATCTATTACACAAGCTGTCCCTGTGTTTAAGAGCTTAGTTGGATTCAGTAAAGATTTACATGGATAATGAGAACATCCACACTTACATTAGACAGGATAAAAATTGCTTATAAGGGATATGAACCCATATGAATTGGGATAAATCACACAATAACTGATGAAGTTTGGGAAAAACTTCTGTTGGTAGGCTAGTCCATCACTATTCATTATGTGGTTTCTTGTACATTCCTCTGAAGTAACTAGTACTAGTCATTGTCAGAGAGAAGATGCTGGACTAGATAGACCACTGGTATGGTGTGGGAATGACTATGATTACTTCATAGTTTACTCAAGTATAGAATAATGTATTTTGTAAAAGTATTGAAATCTCTGAGGCCTAGCTGTAGCAACTCTTCTATTAAAACTATGTTGAGAAGTGGGGATGAGTCTTCGCTTCTTTTCAGGAGTGTTGTATTTGTGGGCTATTGAATTACATCTTGATGAGATTTTTACTGGCATTACAATAATTTTATTAAAATTGTAATTTTAAAGGCATTTTATTTTGTAAGAGCATCTACACTATTCAATTTGCTGTTGTACTGACATGTATTTAATTAATAAAATTAATAGGAATAGTGATACATTAAAAGAATGCTATCATTCCATGTTAGAAATAAAATGAGTGAAGAGTTAGTTACCATGTTTTCTTAATAAGAAAAGATAACTCATCACCACTATGTATGAGTGGGGTTCACCCTATTAATATATATGATTTTATGTACAGAAATCATGTAATCCAGGGAAACGATCCCCTTTTCCCTCAAAGAGATATTAAAGCACTGTAGTCTAATTATTACAGAAGGGGACTGGGAGCCAGAATTCCTTAGTTTATTTCTTGGTTCTACTACTGATTGGGTGTGTGATCTTGAGCCAGTCATTTAATCTCTCTTTCTCTGTCTCAGTTTACCCAACCGTGAAATGGATACTTGATATGCTTACCTCGTAGCAATGTTGAGAAGCACAGGCTACCAGGCATTTTAGGTCTACTTTTTTTTTTAATTAAAAAGAAAAGATTTTAGAAGACCTAATATTAACAGAATGGGTTTCATGGCAGTTTTGGCTTTGGCGTTAAACAGTATTCTATAGTGCTTACATTCATCGTTGCCGCAGTTGGCCAGTAGGTGCAACCAGAAAGTAATTAGATAGATTAGAAAGTGACTATTGGCTAAATTTATCTCAGTGAACTGCAGAAAAATAAAAGGTTAACTGTTTCAATATAAATTATATTTAAATGCTTTCAGCCTTAATAATGTAATGTGTTTAGCAAAGCAGGTAGAGGAAATTACCAGTGAATGGAAAAACAAGTTATTTTGTTCAATTTGGAGGTTGGTTTGCTGTTTTGTAGATTTTTATTTGGAAAATCCATGGAAAATTTTCAGTGCTATAGTTTGCAGCTTTAGGCCTTTCCCTTGTGCATGAGTATGCCTTTCCTGGTAAACATTTAACAAAGGAAACTCTCCTTCCTTTCAGTTCGCCTTATACACATATATAAAACGAATTACATTATTTTAGCGGTACACACACAAGCTCCTTCACTAGTGCAAATCTGCTTCCTAAATAAGTAAATCTCAGGTACAGTTAGACAAAATATGAAGACATATTCACTCAAATAAGATATGCCTAATTACCAAATCAGTGGAGCTATTCATGAGCTTAAAATTAGGCACATGCTTCAGTACCTTGCTGAATTGGGGCCTGTCTGTCCTTGGTATAGACAAAACTCCTATTTGACCCTGTGGGACTTTTGCCTGGGTGATGACATTAGGATTGGGTCCTATGGCTGTAGTCTAGTGAAATGCCTTTTTATAGCAATATACTGTATATTGCAAAGCTTGTGTTGTGTTATTTCAGTTAAATAACTTTTTTATCAATTTCGTACTGGAGGAAAGAGTATTTATTTATTAAGTTGTCATTTTCCTTAGGAGAACCTGTGAAACAGATTCCAAGTAAGTAAAGGAGAAACAGAGCTCAGGAACAGGTTTGCTCAGTTGGAATATGAAGAAGGGGCACAACAGGCAGTAACTAAAGGTGGGCGGGCAAGGAAGACAAGATGAGCGGCTATTCCTGTAAGAAGAGAGGAAGAGCCAGTAGAGATACCCAGAGTTCAGAACCCCAAGAGGATACAGGATGACTTGCAGCCAGAAAGAACAGGCGGAAGGCCGGAAAATCTCACCATCACCAGGAAAAGGCAGGTTTATGTGACTGGGGGCTCCCTACTAAGAAGAACAGACAGGCCTGTCACCGGAGCTGATCTGGAGAACAGAAGAGTGTGCTGTCTGCTGGGAGCGAAGATACAGGATGTGGACCTGTAGAAGAGGCTGGAGAGGATCCTAATGGGAGCTGGAAATAATCCACTGATTGCCCTTTATGTGGGAACAAATGATACAGCTAGATTCTCACTGGAACATATCAAGGGAGATTATGCCAAGCTGGGGAAGATACTTAATGAAATGGAGGCTCGGGTTTCTCCAGTGGGATTCTGCCCCTCTCTAGAGGAGGAGAAGGAAGGCAAGACAAGATTATGACGATCAACAGATGGCTCAAGCACTGGTGCTATAAGGAGGGCTTTGGGATGTTCGACCACTGGGAGGCATTCATGGACAGAGGACTGTTCTCATGGGATGGATTTCTCCTGAGCAGGGAGGGAAATAGACTTCTGGGATGGAAGTTGGCACAACTCATTGAAGGAGCTATAAACTAGGAACTTGGAGCAGATGGTTGGGAGATGCTTGTATGATCCCTACACCTGAATTTAACATTGGGGGAAAGGAAAATCAAGTAAGAAAGAATACAGCAATGGAGAGAGGAAGAGTAGTGGGTAGGAGAATGGACGTTACCAGGAAAGATAGTGCTGATACCAGTCAGGCGATACTGGCAGTAGAATGACCGACTGTACCCAATTGGGCAAGGAATGTGGGTGAAGCCAAGCAGCAACAATTAAGATGATTGTAGATCAATGCAAGGAGCCTGGACAACAAAATGGTGGAACTAGAACTATCAGTGCAGGAAGTGAAACCAGGGATTGGGATGAAATATGGTGGAATAGTAGTCATGACTAGAGTACAGGTTTTGAAGAGTATGTGCTGTTCAACGAAGACAGAAATAAAGGCCAAGGTGGTGGGGTAGCATTGTATATTAATGATGAGGTAGACTGTGTAAAGAAATTAGAAGTGTTGGAATGGATAAGACTGTGATTTTTTGGGGCCAAAATCACGTTGGGGAAGAAAGCTACGAGAAGGTCCCCGGGCTAGTGCTCAGGGTGTGCTCCAGACACCACGCCGCCACCCAACCACCCCCGATCAGATTTGACTGTGGCTTGAGACCTCTAATGCTTTTAATGAAATAAATAATACTGGGAAATTTATTTATTTATTATTGCTTATCGAAGACTAGCGTCCTAGATATAGGTTGGAGGACAAGTGTTACTACTAACATGTGATAGCCGACAGATTTCTTTACCAAATAGTAGCTGAACCAACAAGAGGTGATACCATTTTAGATTTGGTATTGGTGAGTAGTGAGGACCTTTTATAAAAGAACTGGTTGTAGGGGACAACCTGGGTTTGAGTGATCATGAACTCAATCAGTTTAAACTACGTGGAAGGCTAAACAAAAATAGATCAGCAGCTATTGTCTTTGATTACAAAAGGGCAAACTTGCATCCCAAGCAGGGGGGGAAGATTGTAGGGAAAGGTTGCAGACTAAGCTGGATGAGCAGGCATCCCAAGTGGGTGATTAAGAGAAAGCAGACAGCCTACAAGGAATGGAAGATAAGAGAGATCGGCAAGGAAGGTTACCTCTTAGAGGTCAGACAGTGCAGAGATAACGTGAGAACTACCAAAAGATGAGCAGAGTTAGACCATGCAGAGGGGATTAAAACCATTAGCAAAAGGTTCTATAGCCGTATAAATAAGATGGAAAGAAGAAGTGGGACTGCTAAGCACTGAGGATTGGGTGGAAGTTAAAAGATAATTTAGGCCTGGCCCGGCACCTAAACAAATACTTTGCCTCAGTTTTTAATGAGGCTAATGAAGAGTTTGAGGTAATAGCAGAGTGACGAATGAGGATATGGAGGTAGAAATTACCCCATCCAAGGTAGAAGTCAAGCTCAAACTGCTTAATGGGACTAAATTGAAGGGGCTGGGTAGTCTCCATCGAAGAATATTAAAGGAACCAGCACATGAAATTGCAAGCCCAATAGCAAGGACTTTTAATAAATCTGTAAACTCAGGGGTTGTATCCTGGGTGACTGGAGAATTGCTAATATAGTTCCTATTTTTCAGAAAGGGAACAATGTGATCAGGGAAACTACAGGCCTGTTAGTCTGACCTCAATTGTATGTAAGGTCTTGGAACAAATTTTGAAAGAGAAATTAGTTAAGGACAGAGAAGTTAATGGTAATTGAGATAAAACACATCATGGTTTTACAAAAGGTAGATTGTGCCAGACCAGCCTGATCTCCTTCTTTGAGAAGATAACTGATTTTTTTAGACAAAGGAAATGCAGTAGATCTAATCTACCTGGATTTCACTAAGGCATTTGTTACAGTTCCCACATGGGAAATTATTAGTTAAACCGGAGAAGATGGGGATTAATATGAGAATTGAAAGGTGGATAAGGAACTGGTTAAAGGGGAGACTACAACGGGTCATACTAAAAGGTGAACTGTCAGTCTGGAGGGAGGTTACTAGTAGAGTTCCTCTGGGATTGGTTTTGGGACCAATCTTATTTAACATTTTTATTACTGACACAGTGGGAGTGTGCTAATAAAGTTTGCAGATTACATAAAATTAGGAGATGATGCCTATACAGAAGAGGACTGGAATATCATACAAAACAATCTGGATGACCTTGTAAACTGCAGTAATAGAAATGGGATGAAATTTAATAGTGCAAAGTGCAAGGTCATGCATTTAGGGACCAACTACAAGAATTTTCGCTATAAGGTGGGGATGTATCAGTTGGAAGTGACAGAGGAGGAGAGAGACCTGCATGTATTGGTTGATCACAGGATGACTAAGCGCCAGTATGATGTGTCCATGAAAAAGGCTCATGCAGTCCTAGGATGCATCAGGTGAGGTATTTCTAGTAGAGATAAGGAGGTGTTAGTACTGTTATACAAGGCACTGGTGAGACCTCA
>NC_133770.1:174613448-174695297 GCF_003597395.2 Chelonoidis abingdonii | reverse complement strand
AAGGCCTGTGAAAGTGTGGGATCATTGTCCAGGATGGGTTGTAGATCCCTGATGATGTGTTGGAGGGGTTTTAGCTGGGGACTGTATGTGATGGCCAGTGGAGTCCTGTTGGTTTTTTTCTTGGGTTTGCCTTGCAGTAGGAGGCTTCTGGGTATACGTTAAGGATCCTTAAGGAAACAGATCAACAGAGCCAGCATCTGGCCCTTCAGACATTTTAATTTGGCCCTCGAGCTCCCGACGAGAAGGAGGGTCCAGGGCTTGCCCTGCTCTGCACGTGCCTTGGCTCTGTGCGGCTCCCAGAAGCTGGACTATTGGCTTAGTTGCCTCAGCTGATCTCTACTGCAGTGGTACATTTGTAGGCCATAGGCAGTCTGTCATGTAACTAGAACTCAAGCCATATAACACTTCATAGATCAAAATCAAAAGCTTGCATTGCACTTGGAAATGAATAGGAACCCTGTAAAGTATAAATGTCATTTACACTACCAAGGACAGGTCTTCAACTAGTATATATTGTCAGGAGCTATGATATTTTATACTAGCTAAGGATCTGATCTCTTCCCTGAATGGTGTAAAGGGTCCTTAGTATAACTGAGAATCAGTACTAGTGAGTCCATCATTTTCAAACTATCATTTGACCTGTCCCATTTCTTTCTTGTCCTAAATACACTACTCTGTAGTAACAAATATTAATACTATTCTACATTTTATAAGAGAGAACTAATTTGCTCACCTTTTAAATTCATTTGCTTCTAGAATGCATGGTGGTAATCCTTTAGCTGTACACATCATCACTAAACAGCAGTTTAGGACAAGACATGAAAATTATTGTGTTCATTTGAAACTTCAGGTGGCAGGCAGAATGTAAATAAATAACCCACCCTGGAATTCCATCGGAATGCTATAATAATTCATCATTGGCTTCAGAGCAGCTTCAGTAAAGGATTCTACCATTCTGTTTTAAACTAGGGTATCAAATCCTGGACCCACTGAAGTTAGTGGCAAAGCTCCTATAGATTTCAATGGGTCCAGGATTTCACCCTAGAATTCTAAGACTACTGGTAGCTATGGTTAAACGGAGAGTCCTAAAAGCGTCCTGAATTGTTTAGCTGTGGAACATAGCAATGCTGTGCAGAAGTGGCAAACAACATTGGAAGTTCTAAAATTTTGGCCTAAGTGAGTCACTTACATCAGCTATCAGACAGATGCACTCAACAGTGACCATTTGCATGAAAGTTGGGAGGTTTTTGTTGTTTTAGAATTTTTGTGGTTCCACTGTGTCTCTTATTTAGTTTAAGGATTCCACCATTAAAGCCATGTTTCATCCTCTGTTAATAATCAGCTGATGAAATTCTTTGGTGCTTTATTGTAGTGAGTCAGAAGCTCATGACTGCTCTTCACTCGGCTTTTCATTATGCCTCTTCCAAACAATGGGAGAACCTGTCAAGTCCTCCCCTTTTACCTTTTTCTGATCTTCCAAGGATGATTGCTTCCACTGAGAGAAATGTATCTTTTTCAGGAGCCATTTTAATCACAATTCATTGCTTTGTTTTCCAACAAAAAACCCCCCTCAGAACACTGGTTGGAAGTACAGGATAACAAATTCGACACAATTTTGACCTTTGCAACCAGCTTATTGGACAAGTAAAGACTGCAGCATTGGCTTACTACTATGCTGTATAGATGGGATGGGTTCATGGTTGAGCTGGGGAAAATTTGTTCTTTATTTTATTTTATCTATATTTCCTCATACAGACTATGTTTATCCTGTGCTCAAACCAGTCTATTAATTTTAATAAGTGTCCTAGACATAAAACTGATAATGGGAGGCAGACTCTTTGGCTTGCAGCCTCTAATAGCTAGAATGCAATAAACAAACACCAGTTATCACTATCAAAAATAGACTGGAGGTTCCTTTCTAAGTAACTCCCTTGTGATCAGATTCACCAACCAGTTCAATGTTTGTTTTTTAACAACATGCCTTGCGTTCAGTGTCCTGTCTTGGAGATGAACCCCCCACTGTTTTTTGTTTTTTTTTTTTCCACCAGTGCCATTAGTCAAGACTCAAGTTATCTTTAGTGTTGTCCCAAAATAATACTATGCTATTCCTGAGGGCTAGTAACATTATATACTATTACATACAAGCCTTAGGTGTGAAAATAACAGGTGGCCATTGTGAAGCAGAAGTCAAGAATTTATTTAATTCTCTTTATCAAAAAAAGAAGTAAAACACATGCTACAGTCCAAGCCCTTGCACTATTCTGGTGGCACACAAGGGCTGGAAAGCAACTAGCAGAGTTGGCATAGCTGGCTCCGAAGTCTCTTTCCCTGAAGCAGTGTCTGGTATAAGGGGCGTGTCAGTGGCATGGTGACGATATATAAAGCTCTTGCAGTCTATAGCTGGCAGATGCCTCTTGCGAACTGTTACCATTCAGAATAATTTAGAGCAGTCCACAAGGTTCTAAAGCAGGGGTGGGCAAACTACGGCCCGGGGGCCGCATCTGGCCCTTCAGACATTTTAATTTGGCCCTCGAGCTCCCGACGGGAAGCAGGGTCCAGGGCTTGCCCTGCTCTGCACGTGCCGTGGCTCTGTGCGGCTCCCAGAAGCAGCAGCATGTCCATCCTCCAGCTCCTACGCGTAGGGGCAGCCAGGGGCTCCACATACTGCCCCTACCCCAAGCGCCACCCCCGCAGCTCCCATTAGCCGGGAACCGTGAGCATTCATGGCCGGCCATACAATTTCCGTACTCAGGTGTGGCCCTCAGGCCAAAAAGTTTGCCAACCCTTGTTGTAAAGTATGGTGGAGCTGGCATAGAACCAGCCCCAGGACCAGGGAGCTGCAACAGGCTCCTTTGTGGTTTCCCCCTCCTTGGGTGCACCTGAGAGTCTCTAGCACATGGACTTGATAATATGAAGTTTTAGCATTTAATTTTTTTTAGCATTGAAATACATGATCCAAATTGATTATCTATATATCTGTATGCTCAAATGAATTGTGACTACCTTTTGACTTTGTCTTTGAATTGCTAAGATTTCTTTTTTGTCATTATGGTGTTTTTGTCAACTATGTTGTTAGGGATTCAATCTGAGCTTTTTGTAATTATAAGAATTTTATAACTCTTGCCTATTTGACTTTTTGTTATAGATAGCTTACTGTAACTTTATTAAAGAATGAATAAAATATAATATAAAAATGCATGAATTTACATATCCTGTAACATTTGAAATACTTTCATGTGTGTGTCCACACACACACACCCCGGACCCTCGCTAGAACATGGGATTTGGGATCCATGCGTGGTACCGTGTTAACACAAGGACCGCATTCAAATGAATTGCAATTAAAGTAATTAAATTTGGGGTCCATGGCCACGACTGCGTTGTATGCACATTCACGCTATATAGACACGTGTTCTAGTGAGAGTCCAGTGTATATAAGTTGCAGTGTGTGAATCCTTATTATTTTATTCCCATTGGCAAAGGTTTCAGATCTTTTAACACTTATAGGAAATGCTTTTAAAGTAACTATTTTTTAAAGAAAAAAATTGACCTTTAGTTATTCAGAGACGTGTAGCCTTAAAATTACAAACAGATTCATCTTACTTTAAAAATGTAAGAATTGTTTTCTTAAATAAACACAACAAATAAGAAAACTCAACCTGTCATGGCCTGAGTTCAGCGTTCTGTGTTTCTCCTAGGAGAATTGCTGACACCAGATTACCCATACAGCAGAGCAGGAAAGCTGCATTCCCTATGCTTTCAAGTGTTTAGTGATGTAAAGTCCTTGCAGAGGAAACATAATACCTGGTGGATAAACGAACTGGAAATATTTTTCAAACTTTGTGTTTCAAAATGTATTGACAGTATATGTAACTTTAAATTCAACCCCTGAATTTTGTTAGGCCCCAATCCTGCACACACACATACTTACCTTTATGCACACAACTAGACCCTTTGAAGTCAATGACTTCTGTGAGAACAGGATCAGGCAGTTGAACCAGAAAGTGAAACTGTCTAGAAACAAAAATTCAGCAGAGTATTGTTTTTTTCATTTTTCCAAACTGAGCATGAGGCAAAACATAAACAACTAATAATATTGGCTAGTATAGGTATTCGTATTATATTGGCATTAAGGCCTGATGCAAAGCCCTTTGAAATCAATGGAAGGACTCTCACAGACTCAGTGGGCTTTGCATCAGACCCGTAGTAACACAGGCAAGGACATTTGCTTTGACCAAAAAAAAAAAAAGTGGAAAATTCTCCAGTTTTTACCTCCTACTTGTTTCTATTATCAAACAGTCACTAGTCTTATTTTAGACATGACCTTAGTGTTCTTTCCACAGTACACAGGCTGAATGACATGTTATTCAACTTCTTCTACAATATTATGATGTATCTGTTTTTATATTTAGCTGCAACTTTTACTCTCCATATAAACAAGCCCACCTAGTGCAACCACGACCTATCCAGGGAGAGTATTTCCATTCCCCTTGGTTTAATTTGGACAAATTTGGCACAGAATACTGTAGTATTTTCATAATAACATTTGAAACAGGATGCCTGCATTGTTGACATGTGGGTCTAAAAGTGAGTTTTACCATGTGCCAGGAAATTGCATTCTTAAGGAAAATCTAGACATAAATTTTGAACAATCAACACTTAATTTTTGAAAAGTCTGGCAGTGAGCTGTTATGCCTTGTGGGTTTTGAGTTTACTAGTCTTTTACTTGATATAAGTAATACCCTTTCTGAATTCTGATCCTCTGGTCCAACTCAACTGAGCTCACTAAAAGACTCAAGAGAGGAGAGGGAGTAAAGGTGGCTGAATGCCACTTTTATGTTCCCCTGTTACTTAATATAGCTGGAGATTGGTTTGGGCCCAGCTTAAATTAGAGCAGCCTCTGGGTTGCTTAAAATTATAACTGCTTGTACTAGTTCTATAAAGGCTGTTACACTAGACATGGACCACGACCCTCTTACGTTAGATGCTGTATAAACAGAACAAATACATGGTCCCAGATCTGTGAGGTAATGAGTGTCTCACCTTGTGAAGTCCTTGAGCGCTTTAATTTCCTGGGATCTGAGTACAATCAGCGCCTCACAGAAGGCACTCAGCATCGGGTCTGTAGACACTGACATGTATTTAACTAGGAAGGTTAGGTGACTAGTGCTATGTAAAAATTTTTATTGAAATTTGTATTTGCCTAAATATGGCCCCAACAGTATAACTTGCTGCACTTCATGAGGAGTCTTCACCGATCCTTTTCAAAGCATGTCGAACCTCATAGACAGCAGAAAGAGGGCATTTAGTGAAAGATTTCACCCAAACCAGTCTAATTTGTATTGCTAGAGGATTGTTACAAAACTGGCAAAATTCACCAATCTCTTTGCAAAACTCAGGATTTTTTGATGAGTTCAATAATGTAACCAGCCAGTTTAATCAGTGATAGGCTGAGCTGGATTTTTTGAGAGGTGGGGTAAGAATAATAGGGTTACACAACCATGGAACTCAACGCAAAACTAAGGGATATGAAACCATGCAAGCTTTATCTATCAGGAGAGTTTTTTGTCAAAAGTTGTGCCAATAAAAATCACACAGCTCTATAAATAGTTATATTTAATTTGTGTGTGTGTTTGTGTGCATGCATATATGTACATGCGTGGGGTCATGATGATTATGAAAAAAAATACAGTTCTTAGCATTTTAAAGACGTTTGTCCTAGAGACAGTACATATAGGTTCTCTCCTTAAAGCCAAAGACATATACTCTGTCATGAGGAAGCTTACAGAAAAAGGAAGGGAAAGTATTATGCAGCATAGTGGGACTATAGTAACCCTTTATCAGTGATACATGGCCAAACAAAGGCTCTAATAGAAAACTGAAAATGTTTTAGGAGCGGAAAACATGATGTGTGAAGTGTTTCCTTTTCCCTCTACATGTTTATGACAACCAGACAAACAAGAGATTTTCATGGAGTGTAACTTTAACCTTTTACATTTTACAATAGGATGGTACTGAAGTACTGGGTAACATGCACATTACGTGCAGTAGCTTGTGGGATAGCAGTTAGGGGCTAACCATTCTTACTAGTTCTGCTCCTGTAATACCTGCATTTATTCTGTGGTGTGTTAGAATACTATACTTGCTCACAAATTGAATGGAAAAGCAGCTGAATGCTTTGGACAGGAGGGTTCTAACATAGTAGAAATGGGTCCTGCCCTAAGTGGCAGCTAATTTAGAGTATAAAATGTTTATTAATTATATCTAAGTAGTTTGTGATTTAGGGCCTGACTTTCCATTGACTTTTTTATGAGGTTTGGATCAGGCCTATAATGATTTTCAACTTATGAATTAACTTGATCTTTATGAATAACAATCTTTTTAGCAGAATTTAGAAAACAAACAAAAGTACCTACATAATTAGTAGTTCCACTTTGTTTCAGGGCAGAGTGGAATTCAGGGTACATTCAACTCCCAAAGCCTAGGAATAAAAAATGCATTTGATCTTCCTTCCCCTATTCATTTCAGTGATTATGATAACATTAGTACCTTAGTAAATGATGTAATGGGAATTAAATCAGGATGACAAGCACAGACCTCTAATTGTGCATGTTAATATTTGATGTAGCATCCTAGGACCAGGCATGCTACATCCCTGCAATCAATCAATGGGAGTCAAAGTCACTAGAGATGCAGAACTTGCACTTTATAGGATGTATACTGTATATGATGTGCCACCAGTGAATAATGTGCATGATCATGTTTATAGTTTGGTTCATGATCTCTTTTTTAATGATGAAAAAAATTCCAATAACTATTTACTAGAGTAAAATTCCCCCCTGTGCAGAGGTCAAGCACAAGATCAAGGCATCATTTAAATTCTCAAAATGAATAAGTGGGATATAAGCAGGGGCGGCAAGCCGCGGGGGGCAGCCTGCCGGTTGCTGTGAGGGCAGCAGTCAGGCAGCCTGCTGCGGCATGCCTGCGGGAGGTCTGCTAGTCCTGTGGTTTCGGCAGCAATTCAGCAGGTACACCGAAGGCGCGGGACTGGCAGATCTCCCGCAGGCATGCCGCCCAATCCGTGTTACCAGCGGACTTCGCGCAGGCATGCCGCCGAAAGCTGCCTGACTGCTGTGCTTGGGGCGGCAAAATACATAGAGTCGCCCGAGTCGCCCCTGGATATAAGTGATATTTAAGCCTGGTGCTGGCCCTCTCCGTGTGTGTGTGAGCTTTACACCCCGAATCTGATGATAATCTGGATAGTCACTTAAAATGGCAGTAGTAGAAAATATGAGTTCAACAAAGTAAGAGTTAAATCTGTAGTTGCTTGTGCCATTAACATTAAATCAGGCATTCTTGATAGCCATATTATATTGATTTTATTTTTGTTTGAAATCATCTTGACCCCATGTTCTTAAATGGATCTGCCATTTCCTGCAACTAAAGCAGTTGCTGTGTTAGTTTTAGTTCTTCGCTAGTCTCCTATTTTTTAACGAGAGTTATATGAGAAATTAATATTGTCTAACACAGACCTGTGTGGGGGTCATCAGATAGAGAGAGAGAGATATATATATACACACCCTAATAGAAATTCATAGGAAGAATACCACCAAAAATTGTGTTGTAGAAGGGACATAGAACTGAGTTAACTCTATCCAAAGTGTGAGCCATACTTTGCCAGAAAAGCACAATTTAGTCCACAGCTTTTGTTAAGGAGTGATGTTGGGGTATGACAAGTTGTGCTGGCTTGTGCAAACGGGCTTGTTAGTTTTGGCTTCTCGTTAGATGCTGTCATAGACAACAGCACTAGACTTGCATGGTCCTTGTGTTTCCTGAGCATAAGGACTGTGGTTGGGGCCCAGGCTTTACTCAGGGGTATGAGGGAGGAAGACTTCTTTGTCTCCTTCACCTCATAAGCATGTAGAGCCAGCCACACTCAAGTTGCTTTTTCCCACTCTGTACATTTTAGTCACTTTGTAATCGGCAGCAGTAAAAACTGAGGTTATGTAGCTGGATGTCTCATCCTTTAACTGACCTAAAAAAGGAGAGAAGCCCTACTCCTAGTGAGAGCTAATGGTAATTATGCCCTGAAGTTCAAGTGGTAGAGACAAATGGCTTTTTTTGTGTAAAAAATTGTGAGTTCTATTCCCCATGCGATATGCAAGCAGTTGGTTAAAGACCATACTGTATGTGTGTACATATATGTGACCAATGATTATTGCAATTTAAACAGGTTTTCCTGTTCTAGGTTAGAATCAGTGAAAACTCTGTTGCCATAGATTTTGTACTTTTGTCGATATAAGCAGTGCTATGCTGAGAAAAAGCAGACATATTTTCTTTTTTTTCCGTGCCAACTGTAATTGACCATTTAAAGGCATTGTACATTAGTAATTCATTTCAACAGGAAAAGGTTGTTAGTCCTGCATAAATATTTGAAATTGCAAAACTCGGGTGTTTTATTTTTCTGTCACATGACTTTTTAGAAAAGAAAAGTATCTTGTATTTTATTATGGCTATAATCCAGATCCTATTTTCAGTCAGAAGAAATACTAGTTAGATATCATTTGAAGGTTGTTTTTTGGAGATGAAATGCAAAACTAGTGGGAAAGCAGTTTGGTTTTTACTTTAGATGTGTGTGAGTATCTTTTTAAAGGGACACTATCAACTTAAAATTATCACAAGTAATCTGAACCAGTGATCCTCAACCAGGGATATGGGTACCCCTGGGGGTACTCAGAGATCTTCCAGGGGGTACTCAACTCATCTAGATGAGTATTTCTCAACCTGGGGATGGGCTTAGGGGGCGGGGGTTGCAAGTGCAGGCTGGCATTAGGGGGTGGCAAGCAGGGCAATTGCCTGGGGCCCTGCAAAGCTAAGTTACATGCTTCAGCCCCACATGGTGGGGCTTTGGTTTCAGACAAGGCTCATGAGTGAAAAACAGGCTCAGGTATCACACTGAAATGTAAGTACACTATTTATAGTCCAGTCGATGTATTTTATAATTATATTGTAAAAATGAGAGAGCCAACAATTTTTCAGTAATAGTGTGTTGTGGCACTTTTTTGTATTTTTATGTCTGATTATGTAAGTTTTTTTAAGTGAGGTGAAACGGGGTATGCAAGATCAATCTCATTCTTGAAAGGGGTACAGTAGTCTGGAAAGGTTGAGAACCACAGGTCTAAAATGTTTCCATTATGGGTGCCATAAGTAACACCTAAAATTATAATGGAAAAAAATAAGAAAAATATTATTTTTCTCTTTTTGCCTCACTTTTTGCTTACTTTGTGTATTTGATAGAACTCTATATAAAAATGAGAGAATTTGATTGTAAAATCACCACAGGTGTATTTTAATTTCAAAATGACTTGTTTTCATGTAGAGAATGTCCTTCTTAGGAGTCTCTGTATCTTCTCCATTCAGTCTAATTGTCAGAGAGTGAAATTCACCATTGTGCAGAGAGTCAGCACAATGTCTACGTACATCTTAATTCCAATTTAGGCTCAAAATACGACTTACATAAACATGAAGCCCTACATAGGCCTCATGCTGGCCCTCTGTACAGCAGTGAATTTCTCAAGTGCTCTTTTACTATGCAGACACCTTGGAATGCCAATTTTTCTCTCCTCAGGAATGTTAGTTAAAATATTTTTCCTTTGAATTTTAAAGTTAACAGATGAATTTAAGAAAAATGTAACAATGTAAATAAGAAATGTGATTTTTTTTTTTTGCATTTTAACTTCATTTATTTGTGACCTCCAAAAACAAGATAGAAGTACTACATTAATTAATTAATTTAAGAACTCTTTAATTCCCCCTCCCCTTGGCCCAGGGTTTTCTTGCCAGTGTTTACATGTCTTGCTAGTCTTTACTTAGTCCCCATTGCAGCATTTGAGAGAGACCTCCACTATTTTCAGCTGAATGTTGGGATGCACTATACAGACATGAGAGACCATTCTCTGTTTTACAGGATGTTTGGTCTACATCTTAAGACAGTTGAGGTGTTAATTAAATTCTTTGTAATTGTAACTTTACAAAAATGAGAGTGCTAACCAATATGGTTGGATGACATTTACAGAATGACAGAGGAATCTTCTTAGTGTGTCAGAAAGTGAACATAGTTAATATAAGTAGCAATTCCAAAACGACAATGTCGTTATGGATTTTTACAGCTTGTGATGGACTCTGTAACCTGAAAAAAATGTACAGCAGCCAGGGGTTTTACTTCTTACTTCCCTTCCTTCCTTTTGTGCGGTCAGATCACCACCACCATGAAAGGAAATGAATGGGCTGGGCTAGCATCTTCCTGTTAATAAATTATAATATAAATTGTGAACTGAAATCAATTGGAATTGATTTTGCACAATGAAAGATTCTAATTTTATGCCTTACGGTTTTCTCTTGTTTCTTACTTTGTAAGTACTACTGAAAGCCTGTGTGGTGAGAAACAAGTTGTGCTTCATATTCTAGAGCAGTGGTCTCCAAACTTTTTACGCCCAAGATCACTTTTTGAATCTAAGGGCGACCCAGGATCTATCCACCCCTTCCTCAAGGCCCTGCCCTTTCCCCAAAGCCCCACCCACTCACTCCATACCCCCCATCACTCGCGCTCCCCCATCCTCACTCACTTTCACCGGGCTAGGGTAGGGGGATAGGGTTCTGGGCTTGGGCCGTGGGGTTCGCAGTGTGGGAGGGGGCTCTGGGCCGAGCCTGGGGCAGGGGGGGGGGGGTGTAGGAGGGGATGAGGGGTGCAAGCTTTAAGGGGGAGTTTGGGTGCAGAAGGGGGCTTCAGGCCTGGGTAGAGTCTTGGGGTACAGGAGAGGGTACAGGATGCTGGCTCTGGAAGGGAGGTCAGAGCTGGGGCTTGGGGTGTAGGAGGAGGTTTGGGTACAGAAGGGTATGGGGTGCTGGTTCCGGGCTATGGGTTGGGGTGTCAGGAGGGAGTTTGGGGTGTTGGCTCTGGGAGGGGGCTCAGGTTTGGGTTCGGCATGCAGAAGGGGATATGGGGTGCTGGCTCCAGGAGGGGGCCCAGGGATGGGGGCTGGGGTGCAGCATCCTGCCAGGCAGCACTTACTTCCAGCGGCTCCCAGTCGGCGGTAGGCGCAACAGGGCTAAGGCAGGCTCCCTGCCTATCCTGGCCCCACACCACTCCCGGAAGAGGCCAACGCACCCCTGCGGCCCCTGGGGGTGGGGGGAGGCACGTGGCTCAGCGCATTGCCCCTCTCTGCAAGCAGCACCCCAGCAGCTCTCCCGGCCAATGGGAGCTTTGGGAGCAGTGCTTGCAGGCAGGAGCAGCGCGCAGAGGGAGACCCCTGCCACAGGGCCATGCTGACCGCTTTCCAAAGCGGCATGGGGCTGGGACAGGGAGTCTGCCTTAGCGGCAGCCACGCTGCACCACTGGAGATTGCGATCGACTGGTTAGTGACCACTGTTCTAGAGAGACTCCTATTAATGTTCCAGGTTTGTAGGGAAGTGCAGTTTATTTATGTGTATTTAGCATATCTATTACACTTACAAGATGACAGAGCTGTGTGTGTGTTTCACTGTCTTCGTGTCTGTCTCCAAATGCTATCCTCAAATGAATGGAATGTTATTGTCAAATTTATTCAATTGCGTGGATGCAACCTACAGAGCATTTAAGAATGAAAGAAGAGAAGGATGGAGGAGACATAAAGAAGAGGAAAGAGAGTCAGCTGATTTTCTGTGTTCAGTGGACCCAGGAATATTTTAAATGGAAAGATTAGTAAATTCACTCAAATGTATCAGGAGGCCCTTGGTTATGAAAACATTTAATTTGATTGTTTGAGGTTATTCTGTTCACCTGTGTAACATGAGTTGGATTCAGATTTACGGCTGGATTTAAGCTTCGAGTGTATTGGGAAGTGTACAGTGATATGCCCCCAAAGCTTGATTTGGATAGCCAATCCACACGCAAGAGAGAACCTACCAATAGAGGCTTCAGGAGTTTTGACCTGATAGTCACTCCACTTCTTTTTATAAAAAAGGAGCAGGATACTGACACTTCGGCAAGTGACAGTTGCCTGCATGTATGTAAATAGCCGATAGATTTGGTACCAGTAGATGGTGCTGAAGAATATGAAGCACAGTTCTTGAGTTTTGGAGCTCATAACATCAGTGGAGTAGGCCATGGGACCTGAAGTTATGCAGTCTTGGAGCAACAAGAATGTCACAACTGCAGTGGTCACCATTATAATTCTGACATTTTCTGTTTGTTTGTTTTAAAGGAATTAGTGTTATTACCATAATATACCCAGTACTAAGCATACACTGAAACCTCTTGCTCTGAAATTCTCATTACTTACACAATAAATAGAAATATTGTAATGGCTGCCAGCATAGGTGCCAACCGCTACTTGTAGTCAGAGAAATATCAGTGTCTGTTACCTGCTACTTGCTGTGGGGACTAGCTTCCTCATGCTCTTCTATAAAGTACTTATTTTGTTTTAGTGACTTTGCAGTTGTTATGCACATGATCCAACTTCCATAAGATTTCCAGTGACTTCAGTGCATTTTGGGTCAGGTCCTAAGCCACTGTGTTCTGCTTGCTGTGCTCTTGCAAGTATTCAAGTGTACCAGGTTTCATAAGTGTTCATTACGTCACTGACAAAGTTAATTGCCATTTGAGGAAGAAAAGCTTCTACACATATAGAAAATGGTGTAACTTGAAATTGTTTCTTTAAAATAGATCTAGTGTGTTAATAAAATACACATTTAGCAGTAAGATATCCATCCATATTTAGTTGCATGTGTTTTAGGCCACAGGGAAAGGGTGATTATGTTCTTTCTATTTGTGTATTTACTACATACCTGCTAGCAAAAATAGGGATATTTGGGAGTAAATCAGGTTCATAATTGACTCCATTGAACTAGCAGAGATCTTTGAAGGGACAAAGTAGAAAAACAGTGACTATTATGCTAAAATATAGGAACTGTTCTTCCTAAATTGGAATATTTGGCATATATTCTTGATATATTATATACAATCTACCTCTAGAATTAAATTTTCAGAACATGGCCTCCATTCATAGTCAAGCACATAGTCACTTGTAGACACAAACAGAATTTTACATGCAACGTCCCTCTCCCCTCATTTTCATTTGGGTTACACACAAACATAGAAATTTTTGCATGTAAAATGCTGCTATTTGTGTGCAGAGTGGCAGTGTACAAAAATCACATGTGCAAGTGATTTTTTTTGTTGTGTGCAGGTGGAGGCTGGATTGAAATTCCTTTGAAAATTTGGGACCAAATTCTGTGTTGGCAGAACTCCAGCAGTGGCATTCTGCCAGCAGAGAATTTATACTTTGGTCCTTAAGGTACTTCTAGTAGATGTTCTACTTCTGATTTATTAGTAGCTTCTGATACAATTGACAGGATATTTATTTAACATCTGTCCTCCACATTTGGTATCTAAGGGTTTGCGCTCACATGGCTGACTTATACCTCACTAGTCAATTGTTTCAAGTTTTTGGCGATAAGAATTTCTTTGTTCTTCCAATTAGCACAGTGATGTTCTGCAGGACTTGGGAGTTGGGCCAAGTGCAGTTTTATTTACATCGACTGCCAGTTGGTGCTTTGATTACATTTTTCTGAAGACTGTCTACACATTTCATGATATTTAGCCATTGTCTATGACTGGACTCTTAGAATATTTTTTCTGAAAAGTGAACTAGAAATACATTTTTTAAACTAAATAAATATAGAAAGGTGTTTTAATGGCACCAATCATCAACAATATATATAGATAGATAGATAGATTAGATTTTTCAAATAATTCAGGTTTTAAGCAACATATTTGAAAGTTGTTTCCTGCTTTATTTGCCTGCCAGTACATGAATAGAGAGACTCAGAATTCTCAGGGGAATGAAATAGTTGCTAATTTATAGCTGTGACTTGTTAGGGTCAGACACTTGCCAGTTTGGACCACTAAATTTGGCCCAGCAGAGGCCTGTATTTCCCCTAGTAAGAGTTACTAAAATCACCAACACCTAAACCAGTGTAAGACATGGGCAGCTACTGGCACTGTTTGGATGTTAAAGACCCCATCAGCACTTGCAAGAGAAATTCAGTTCCCTGACTCAAGTATTAGCAATTGAAAAGGTTTTCAGTCCACTTTAACACATGGACTAAACTGATATTTTTATTTGATGCTTTCTTTTCTTGTTTTAGGTGCTCCCTCCATCCCCCCGACAATTTATCAGCATGATTTCTATTTCAGTAGTAAGAAACTCAGTGAGAAATTTTTTAAATAAGATTTATTATTTCCTTCTTATGGTCCAGATTCTGATACCTTTACTCATGCCGAGTGGTACCTTATTCTGCAGCTAGTGATGATCTTGATAGTTACCTCGATTTTGAGGAAGATGTTGACAATCATAGTTTGTACTGATGGGTCTTCACATGACTCCAATTCAGGAAGAACGACATTTACTGCACTGGCCACAGAACCATGTGCCTAGTTGCGCTGATGGAACTGCGTGTTGTTTCCATGCCTGGCTCTGTGTTTCTAGTTGCTCAGCGCAATTCTTCTCCAAGTCATGGGCACCTACTCTTATGGTATGGTGCCATCCATTACTATCAATTGCCAGTTGCTCAAATTCGAGTCAGAAATGTTCATTCTGTGTAGATTTTTGTTTCAAGGTATCTTTGAAGCATTTCTTCTGCCCTGCATGTTTATGATTGCTGGAGCTTACTTTGGAATATCAGACTTGTTTTGATAAACAGATATCAGGCATATGAATTACATAGCCAGACTATGTCAATTAGTCAAATGATCAAATGAGCCTCGATGCTGACCAAATCGGCTTTCGCCAAGACTTCTGTACTGGAAGATCATTCCTGCCATTTGATACACAGCAATTGTCCTATTTGTCGCAAATAGAAACTGTCAAGCTTTTTAATGTGCTGTTGATAACAGGACCATGTTTCACACTTGCAGAGCAATGTTGTGAGGACGACTACATTACAGACTTTGATATTTGCCTGCAGGTAGAGTCCATGTTGCTTCCAGATTCAATGATGGAGGAGACCATATTCAGTGCTGGCTTTCTTAATTTACACATCTACTTCATAGCTGATTATTGTTTCATTGTTCAACATGGTAAGGTTGTTGAGGAGCTATCTGGTACATAACCTTGTTTTCATTTTGCTGATGGTGCTGCCAAAGTTACGAGCCACTGTAGCAAAGCTGTTTGTGAGATCTTATAACGCCACGTCAGAGCACACCATCAAGGCACAGTCATTTGGTCCTCTTCAGCAAGTTTTATCTCACTCCAGCACCACAATGTCAATATGATATCTTTCAAGCTCTCGCGCAACCAGAGCAGTCCACCTGGCAGGGTGATCAGTTTGGCTTGGATGATCAAGGATTGTAAGAACATTACACATTACAACACAGAGATCAAAAGAAACTTTTCAAGGCTTGTTTGAATTTTGACCACATGATGGGATGGCCACCGTAAGCTGGTCAGGGCTTCTTGGGATGAGTAATTTTTAGGGCACCTTTTATAGCCCCCTCCTTGGATTGTGGTCGGCTGTACTGTTCCTGAATATAGCAACGTAGTTGATCAAGATGCAGGACAACCAGAGTCTTGACCTGCCGGCTCTCGGGTTCACAACTATGACTCCCAGCAAGGTCCATCGCCTGTCACTTTTACCATTTCCCCCAATGCCGTGGGGCTTGTTGAAGGCTGCATGAGAATTAGCTAAAAGTACACAAGCAGTTGCACACCGACTTGCATACGCTTTTGGCCAATGAGACCATTTCCAGCAGCAAGGTGAACTGAGACAACTGAAAGACTTGCTGGCTCCAGGTTTATTTTTGAAGTGACCTTCTCGTAGACTAGTTGCCCAGACTAATGAGCCTGGTCCGCCTGGCCAGAGCCCTGTTAGCCAGGGTGTTTCAGAGTAAGTAGTATCACTGGAGTTGATTGGGCTATTTGAAGAATAACTGCTCAGCATGAGTAAAAGTATCCGAATCTAGTCCGATAGTTCCAAAAGAGTTTTTATCTATCTACAGCAAATGCTCTAGATAATTCACAGTGTGATTATTGCAATGGCCTTTTCTGTAGGCTTATTGCGTCTTTTCTCTTTGATCTGTAAACTACTCAGATTAGGTTACTTGCCCGTTTGTTGTTGGCTCTATCACTTGACTTTTCATTCAGGAATTTACACTAGATACCTTGGGTGACTTATACTGATGAGGTGAGTTGACCACAGGAATGGGAACCCTGTAATCCTGTCCCAGCGCTGACTCACTGTTTGACCCTAAGCAACTTACTTACCTTTTTCCCCCTCAGTTTCTTCTTCTGGTCAAGGGGATTAATAGTTACCTCCCTCCCTCACCTGCATGTTGCAGTAATTGATTAATTAGTGTTTGGAAAGCTCTTTGAAATGTTAAAAATGAAAAGTATGAGGGATTATTATCCCCAAGTAAAATTTTCAAAAGCACCTTAGAGTCTCATTTTCAAAAGTGATTTTAGGTGTCTGTCTCACTGACTTTCAATGCATTAGGCTCCTGATAGCCTAAGTCACTTTTGAAAATGGGACACTCAGGTGCATTTGAAAATTTTATCCATGGATGATGATACTTGTCATGTTCAGTATTTCAAACACTAATTAATCATTGTAGCATCCATGTGAGGCAGGAGGGCGGTAACTGTTACTGTACAGAAGAGAAAACTGAGGGACTGACAAACAGACAAAACACTTCAAAATTTCAACTCAGAATGTTTCATTTCAGTCTAAAATGCTAAAACAAAATGTTTTGCCATTTCCAAATTCAAAGTTTTCAAAATGTTTTGTTCTGCAATAATAATTCAACTTTTTGTCCCAATTCAAGACAAAAACAGATGTTGACATATCAGAATTTAGAATCAGTGTTTGTTTGGCATGAATCATAGTGTTTTCCTCTCAAATTTCCAGCATGTAACCTGATGATAAGTACTGAATATTATGGGGATTTTCAGCTCAATCTGGTTCTTAGTATACAAATTAAAATTAATTTAAAATTAGACCTTTAAGGAAAAACATTTGCTTTGTGTATTACCTGTTTTCTGATCCTTCTTGATAACAAATGGCTGCTTTGTTATCCTTCATGCTCTCCACAGAGTTAAAATTCATTGTAAGCGAGAGATTGACATAAATTTGAATAAATTGTGAAGGCACAAAACTTGACCTAGCTCTTTCCTTTCTTACCTCCAAATTTGTGTTATATTAGGTCACGTTATATCGAGGTAGAGGTGTAAGTAGTAATTTCTCCTGGTGTTTGGTTCAACAGTATGGAATAAACCCAATTCAATTGAAATGAATGAATGAATGAATGAATTCAAATGAAATGAATGAATTCAAATGAAATGAATGAATTTTGATCAAATTATACAGAATGTACATGGAGATCTATTTGAAGAAAATGTGTACTGTTAGGACCAGATTAACTACTGGTATATAGAGAGTATCTAGTGCAATTGCACACCAATCACTACTAGGATTTCTAGGCACTTCTGTAGTGCAAATAATAATAATAATGGATTTTTTACTTAAGTGGAGTTATTGTGTCTTTTACTGGTCATGAATTTGGCCTTTGTGTTTTGCCTGAAATTTAGAATGAAGTCAAAGGTGATCAACGTGTTTTTTAACATCAAGGTGACAAAATAGCTGGAGACACCAGGGCACCTCTCTTTTTTTTTTTTGGCTTGTGATTTTTAGAATTCTGAGGTGTCGTTTATTTTGACACCTGGAGTTTTTCAGGCCATGTTTGTGTGGTTTGTGGGAAAGCATTAAAATGTGTTAAAAGTATAAGAGTGTGGTGTCTGAAGTTTTATTAGGAAGCTGTAGTTTATTATAAGTTATCCCAAGATTATAAATAATATGTGAATTTAGAAATTCTGACCATAAAATTCTGGTGCATTTTTAGAAGCTTCACTGAGCTCAAAATGGAATTTAAAATTAGCATTTATTTGCAGTTTACAGGAATGCTGTTGAGTCCACTAGGCCTGAATTTCGAAGTCCCAGAAACAAAAACATAAAACCTTATTTTCTACAATATTTAGCTAACAGTTTTCAGCAGTAATACTTGATGTCTACAGCAAAATAACAGAGCCACTAAATGTTATTAAATCATAGCAATTGTGGCTGATTTAAATCCCAACCCATGTGGAGGTGCCTCCTGACTCTGACAGAACTCTGCAGGGGGCACAAGGGTTCACATTAACGGCTCCCCGTGCAGCTGGGCCTTTAGCACACATCAAGGTTTATTTTTCTATATAAATGGCCAAAAAGTCAGTATGATTCTTGCCTTTTAAAAATTATGTAGATGCTCAATAAAGATGAGACAATAAAAACAATGTGAGTGAGTGGACTTTTAGGCCCATACTTTTCCAATAAATAAAGAATGTAAAGTGGCCTGAATAGTTTTTTTCGCACTGATTGACTTATGAAATGATGTAACTACTATCAAATTTTAAAACATGAATTCAGTTTAATAAACCCTGTGTACTCAAGCTTGTACAAGTTTACCAGTTTAAAACCTCACCTTTTCACCCAGTTCTTCCTACGTTCCCCTCATTTGTGTATATATTCTAACTCACATTATTATTACTTATTATTTATGGTGCTCTAGTGCAGTGGTTTTCAAACCATGGGTCGTGACCCAGAACTGGGTCGCAGAATGGAAGGGACTGGGTCACAGCAGCTCTAATTAGCACCGTCACTTGTGCACCTCCACCCAGGATCTGGACCTGATGCTGGCCATTTCCGGGGCACAGCGCAGTTGGTGGTGCCAGGACAGCCGGGAAATCTGCCTCTGCACCCTGGCTGCACCACTGACCAGGAGCTGCTGAAAGTAAGCCTGCACCCCAACCCCCTGCCCCAGCCCTTTAACTCCTATCCCAATCCAGAGCCCCTTCCTGCACCCCAAACAGCTCATCCCCGGCCCCACCCTGAGCCTGCACCCCCAGCCTAGAGCTCTGACCCGCCTCCCTCACCCCAACCTCCTCCCTTACCCCAGAGAGCTCTCCCACGCCCTGACCTCCTTGTTCCTGCCTCACCCCGCAACCCTGAGCCCCTCCCACACCCCAAACCCCTCATCCCTGGCTCCGCTGGGTCACAGGCATCAACAATTTTCTTCAACGGGGTTGCCAGAAAAAAAGTTTGAAAACCACTGCTCTGGTGCAGTGGTCCCCAAACTGTGGGGAGTGCTCCCCATGGGTCTGCAGAGGAACATTGGGGGGGGCACATGGCAAAGCCCAGGCCAGCCCCCCGGGGGGCAGGGAGGCAGTCCCACTCAGCACCGCTTAGGGTGACCAGACAGCAAACGTGAAAAATTGGGACGGGGGTGGAGGGTAATAGGAGCCTATATAAGAAAAAGACCCAAAAACCGGAACTGTCCCTATAAAATTGGGACATCTGGTCACGCTAGCCCCACTCTGCCCCCCAGCCCAGTTCCGCCCCCAGCTGCAGCTCCCCTCCGACCCCTGCTCCAGCAGCAGCTCCATTCTGCCCCTGCTCCGCCCCCAGCCCAGGGCTGCCCTTATTTTCTCTCCACCGCCAGGCCAGCTCCACCTCTAGCCCCAGGTCCTGCCTCATCCCCAGTTCTGCCCCCAGCTCCACCGTCAGCCCAAGCTCCTCTGCTGAGCCAACTGTGCAGTAATGGAGGCACAGGATTACTGGAAAGGGGGTGTGTAATAGGAAAAGCTTCTGTGTACCACTGCTCTAGTGCATACAGGCCCCGGTCAAGATTGGTAGCCTATTGTGTTAAGTACTGTATAAACATACAGGTAGCGACAGTCCCGGCCCTGAAGAGCTTAAGGTTGGGTCTGCACTAGAATTTTTTGGTGGTATAGTAGTATCACTCAGGGGCGTGTTTTTCTTTTTTTTATACTGGCAAAACTCTTAGTGTAGAGGCTGTTATACTGGGAAAAAATGCTTTTGCGGATATCGCTTATTTCACATGGGAAACTGGTAGTATAAGCGATATCAGCAAAAGCACATAACCTGCGTCTATGCTAGGAAGCTTTGCTGGTATAGCTCTGCTAGCAAACTTTTTCTAGTGTAGAGCTGGCCTCAACCTGGACTGCTAAAAACACAAGATATGTTACAGATTAGAGGGCATACAGCTGAATAGTAGCATTGATGTACCAGGATCCAGCACAGAGGTTTATTGTTAAGATAGAGAGGGAACTTAGAGTTCTAGTCTCAAAAGCCTGCAATGGGTACCAAAAGGAGGGACTGGGAATGATTATGTGAAAAGGTGGGTCACTATTCAGATATTGTTGAGGCCTCTAGGTGTTATCTCAATCCAATAATTAGAATTTAAATTTTCTCCATAACATTGTATTTAGCAGACTGCTAAAGGATTATTTTACAATACAACCAACTTCTCCTGCCCATTCTCTGCTTTCCCCTGAAAAATGAGTCAACAGAAGTGGTAGGAGTTGTGTTGTAATTAGGTCCCTAGCTGCTTACTGGACTGATGAAGTTGTGTTTTGTAATAATATGAAGTTATTTTGTTAACAGACTTTACTTTCCAAGTCTTTTCCCCCTTCCAGCACCCCAAGGTACAGTTTTACTGGATCAGTTACCATCTGCTCCAGTGTTTGCATTTAGCCTGCAGGGCCTGTGATCTCAGAAATATTTCCTGTAAATGGAATCTCTCATGCCAGGCCTGTCACACAATAGATATATAATTGTATAAATCCTAAACTGGAAACTACAAACAATAATAATAATAAAAAAACATATTGTACTGTACATGGTCCATGAATCTCTCCAAAATGGGATGTTTGTTTACATATGCAACTTAAGTATATTTTTCTTTTCTGTTTTTTAACAATAATGAAATTAATTTAATAGCTAAATTCAGTGGTGCATTTTTTCCATTCAGCATCTAACCTAAGCAGCTTGCTATGTTTTAGTGGAAGAGTATATTATAGTGCAGAGAAATTTACCTCACAATAGGTCTCAGTTCTACTCTTGGACATCTGTTTGAACTTGTGCATCTATCTACTAAGCTTGAACACACATGTCCTGCCAATGATTTTTAGAAGATACCAGTCTAGATGATGTGATGTGAGCATGATTGAACTTGAGGAGAAAACAAGGGGAAAAATCCAGGCTGCCCTCATACTATTCAACAAAAAACTGCTTCATTTTTTTTTTAAATTGCAAACTATAAGTCAATGTTTTGGGGGGTTGGTTTTAAAAAATGAAGTGATTTTTAGTCCTTATTAAATGTGACAGATCGATGGCCTTGGAGATTGAAGTCCTCTGTTTATTATCCTCAGAATGTATACAGCAGGGCAGTGACATTACAAACTTCTGCACACTGTCCCATTAACGGACTTCACCCCTAGATGAAACTGAGGGTAATTCAGATTTCATGTTGATCTTTAGATTCTCTGCTAAATCTGCCAGCAAAGTGCTAATTGGTATGAACTGTGGACATGTCCTCTTTGACCTGGACTGAGACCACTTATGCAGTGAGATGGGCACCATTTTACAAAAGAGATTATCCCAAGTCCATGTTGTATACTGTCCTTCTTTACTAATAGCTTTAGTGTTCATCTCTGCTAACGCTCATAGTTTTCCCAAGAATAGTGAAACTGATCTGATTCTTGTCAGTCTTATTGATTCCCATGGAATTTTTAATGGCAGTGGGAAAATGACTGGTCTGTGATTTGACTGCTGCTGCTTCAAAAAGTTATAAACCATGGCAACAGCACTAGTGTCATGTGTTTGCAGACTCAGGAAGACAGCGCGTCATTGGTTCACATTATCAAGGCAGTGTCACAACTGGAAACTTAAAAAAAATGAAAACTTAAATACTACAGAAATTCATAGTTTAGATTTAGCCTTCCTGGTTAACTAGGGAAATTTTTTAACTTTACCACAGGATGAGTGAATTATTAAGACTGTGCTCATACTGTTGTTCCAGTAGTAACCAGTTTTCAAATATATTTTCTCTTTCATTTGAGTGAGTGAGAATACTGTGCACTAGTCATAATTTGAAGGCACTATTCTGAGATGCACAACAGAGCATCAAAAAAGAAATTGAATTTACCTTCAGTGAAGGAGAGTAATTGGTTTTTATACTTTAAAAAATCCCCAACCAGAAGGCCCATCTGTCTCTGACAGATAAAGGAATTGAGTTAGAATGTGAGCACCCTAATTGAAAGTAATAATAGTAATGATAAAGGGACTGCTCTGTATGTTTTTCCAAACAGACTGTCATTTACGTACTATTCTAGGCTTATTTATGATAAATGTTGATCAAAGCACCAGAATAAACCATTGAATCCTTTTAAACTCCAGCATAAAAGGATTAAATTTTATCAGTGTAGCTCATCCGCCTTGCTGTCTATCTGCCTTTTTTTCTTGCATGGTTTTTTTTGAACTTTAAAAGCCTCTTATTTTGGATTTTATGTTTAGCATGGCCAACACTCAAAACCAAGGATGAAATCCTGTCTTGATTGAGGTCAATAGCAATTTTCCTACTGACTTCAGTGGTGTCAGTATTTTACCCACAATGCCTTTTAGGCTCCTAAATCCATATTCAGTCACCTAATTAAAGCGGCCTGATTGTGAGAGGTGTTTTTCACCTGCAGCTTCCACTGAGTTCAGTCTGCATTGCAGGTCAATACTGTCCTAAACTGTCTAAAAAAACACCTTAATACTTTGTGTAAAAACAGGGAAAATACTTTCTCAGAGGTGCTGTATGAGGGTCAGTGTTTGTACCATACTTTAAAGATGTGAACTGTTATGTATTGTTATGTAAGTTACAGTATCATTGAAGACTGATTGTAGCATCTTACTAGTTTCTGTTAAAGTTTCTATGCAGTACTGATACCCTTTGGGAGCATAGTTTCTCTTACTTACTCTGTGTGATTGTATTTTTTTTTAATGGTTGATAGATACATAATAGTTGTAGGCAACCTTGGGTTTTATATAAATATAATTCTCTTTTCATGTTAATGTACAAATAGGATATACTGTATTAGTAGATTTAACATTGTGTATTAAATATAAAAACATTTTAACCCCAAAGAAAATTGAAATATAGTTTTGTTTTATCTGAAGAGGTATAATTGATTGTGTTAAGAGAATTCAGTGCAAGCTTTTGTCTCTCAGGCCTCATTACAGTAGTATCTGAGCGCCTCCTGTACAAAGAATTAGCCTGACAGCACCTCTGTGAGGTAAGGAAGATAACAGAAATGCTGTAAGTAACTTACCCAAGATCACATAGAAAGTAGGTGGCAGAGCCAGGAACTCAACCCACATCTTGTGAGATCTAGACCAATGCCTTAACCACAAGACTATCCTACCTTTACCCCCCAAAAAACCCCAAAACAAAACAAAAAAAATCCAAAACCCCTCAACTATTTTATGTGTTTATTTCTTGTATCTTATGTGACAAATTCTGCCCTGGTTTACATCTCATATAACTGATTAAAATCAATGGAGTTACACAGGATACAAGTCATGGTACAATCTTTCTCTTTGAGTTTTCTGTCAACCTATATAATTCTATTGCTAGGACTCCTCATAAAACATCTTGCTGTGTTAATTAACACATTTATCTCTCTTTAAAAAGCATTTGCCTAGAGAGAGAGAACTGAGGACAGATTTATGCCCCTTTAATTAGTTTGCTTCAAAACAAGCTGCCCTTGACTTACTGGTTCATAAAGAGACTTGCATTCTTACTCCACATAGCCTTGGTAGTCTGTACTCCCTCATTCTAGTTAACATATCTCTATATGTCATCAATTTGGTCATTTCAGTGTCTGCTTTGACTAATAATATGGATCAGCAGTGCAGGATCTGTTGACCACAAATGAGCAATCAAAAGTTGTGGACTAATACTTGTAGTTGGATATACCCAAGTATGAATTTCCAACTCTGAAATATACAGTGTTTGCTGTTCTCTCATTTTACCCCCAGCTACTTAATACATTTGACGTAGTTTCTAGTCAGTTATATTTGTAATTTATATATGCATGTGTGATTACTGGTACAGAAAGCTTGGAAAGTACCTATTGCTAGTACTTCACATGGTTACTAAACAACAATGTAATTGCTGAAACTCCAGTAATAAGGGACTAAATGGTGAGTCGAGCTACATACCTGCACAAGGGAGTGAGAACTAGATTCTGGGCACACAGGAGTAAGTGGGGGCTGCTACCCTTCTCCCCAGAGTAAGGATATGGGGAGCAGGCAGGGCATGGAATGGGCAAAGACTCTGCATTCCTCCTGCTTGCCAGTATATCTGAAATAGCAGACGGGGAGTTGTAATTTGCTGTTAGAATAGGCCAGTAGCAAAATGACTGCCCTTTATTACTCCACCTCAGTGGAGCAAAGGGAAGTAGGAAAGGAGTTGTGTCTCAGCCAGCATAATGCTTTCTAGTGCTACTGCTAACGGGTGCAGTATATGCACCACCTATTGCTCAAGGCACGGTCCAGCCTTAATTGACTCTGAATTTGGAGCCACATCCTGTTCCCATTGAAATGAGTGGGTATTTTGTCACTGGCTTTGTTGGAAGCAGGATTGAGCCTCTAAGATGTGAAAATACTGTAAATTTTATGGTTTTACTTACTATAAATTAGCCTCTGTAATAAGTGAAAAGTCCAGAAATAAAGGGATATAAATAATTGCAATTGTGAGCAGTATCATTTTCAAGAGACATTTAAGTGAGGATTTTAGCCTTCAGATTAACATTACCACTTATCTCATCCTTCTGGTTATTTTCACTGCCCTTCTAACTTGGAGATAAAAATTCCTAAATGGTTTTTTCTGTGTTTTTATTTCTTTTTCCATGATAACCCGTTCTATTCTGACTGAAAATGAAGCCAATTATCAAGAACAATAAATAAAAATAATTGCATATTGCTTTCTTCCCAGTGGAAGAAAAAGGAATATGTTGATACAGAACAAAGTTGGTTGCCAAGTATGAAGTACCAAAGGCAATGGGGAAGAACACAGGCCCCATCCTAACTGAGGAGTCTAAGCACAATGAAAATATGCTGTACTGATGTCAGACATTAAAATATTCATAATTGCACAAAAAGAATTGCAATGGATTGAAAATGTTTACAGAATATGCCAATCCTGTGAGTTAAAGAGAAATGGAAGCAAGACAAGCATTTTGTGCTCAATCATTGTCAGTGGAAGGTTTGTAATTAATGTCTCTTACATAAGGTCCAATCCTGCATTATGATGAATATTTCTGATGTTGTATTCAGTTTCTTTAATTCTGAGGCCTGTGGGGGTGGAAATCGTTTAGCACTTTGTAGGAGTATTCACTGAAATAATTTTTCCCTGACCTAAAATTTAGACCAGGATCAAAGCAATGCTGTGTAATTGGAGATGCACTACAATTTGTTAACAAGGAGAAATTCTGTGTGACCAGTCCAAAGGCTTGGCTGATGCTTATACAGAATGGTATTTCTAGGAGACCTGGATTTGGGAGTTCTTTTAGCATTTCATTAGGGCTGACAAGCTAAGAGTATCATAGACAATAGATTTTGGAGAAAGTATCAGTTCTGAACCTTCATTTCCACCCAGTCTGCTTCCATAAGCCACTGGCTGTGGAACCATTATAGTTCTTAGGTAGTAATTCATCTAATGAGAAGACTTTGTATTGGTCCATATTCAGCATACATAGCTATTGAACGAGGAGAAAGGGTTATTAAGAGAATGAGGATAGCAGTTTAGCATAATAGAGGTGGGTTAAAACTCTGTGATCTTTCTTGGATAGAACTCCTCTCTACAAGATGTAGTCGATTAGAAGAAACTCTTAAGCATTTTTACTGGATGAGACATTGGAAAAATCTGTTATCTATCACAAGTCCCATTCAACAAAGAGTAAGAGAATAATAAAAAAACCAGATCTTTAACGTAGTCCTATGAAAAGTAATTTTGAAAACGTCTAAATATAATACTGGACCTATTTTTTAAAGCTGGACTCAGTGCACGAGTACCCTGCATTTTGTATCTTCTGTGTGCCTCACAGCCAGCTGCCTAAATAGGAATGTACTTGAATGCATATGGTATCCAGGCCTCCCAAATAAATGGGCACAAGCTTTTATCTAAAATGCATATTTGAATACCTGTTTGTGGTGTAAACACAGATTATTTTTTGTCTGCTCTTCACATTTTGCATGGCTTACTCATTGTGTGAGCCATAAAAATGTAGCCCATTATATCTTCTTCATTTTGTTTCTATTTATATTTCTGGAAATGAATTACTGTGTTATTTATTGCCTAAAGTGCTAGTGAGATCAATAAGAAAACAAATAAATCAGAAACCAAAATATAAAAAGGCCTTTCTAAACATATTTTTGGTATGAAAAGAGCTTTATGGCAGTTTTTGAGCTGAATGTGAGGTGTCTCAGATGATCTTAAATAACAGGCTAACATTTCTTTGAAACAAGATCTAAATTTATGCAAATTTCTTCTAGATCGGTGTATCAAAAACTGTAAATGGGTACTCCAGGTCATACAGAAACTTTCGTGAATGGAATTTTAACTGTCCATTGATCTCCCCCTTTCCCCCTCCCCGGTAAGCTCGACATTTGATGGTTTTATGTTGGCGTTACTATGTCTTTGTGTTTGATTGAAATTTGTTGACCCAATGGAAACAACGCACTTTAATCTTAAAAAGGTAGCTTAGATGCGAGTGGCAAAAGACCGCTACACATGCACTTTTTATGCCTATTGCCAGGCTCAAATGATCTGCTGTATCATTTGTGTATGTTATTGATGGGTTTTGCGAGTATACTTTTGATCCTGTGAGCGTGCAGGTGATGGCATCTCTTACTTGTGTGCACATAGGTGACACTGTATGAAGAGTGCATCTGCTAAGTTGCACATGTGCATGTGGAAGTCAGGTTAAGGTCTCATTGAAAATCAGGCCTAATCCATACGTATTTTAGGAAAAGCTATCAGTTTAAAAAAATCAGTTGTCATATTTGCTTTAATAACTTCTATACTGGTGAAAGTTGCTGGATTCATGCCTTTTCAGATTGAAGTGCTCTATTTATTCACAAACTATATATAACACAGGCAGTGATAATTCAGACATCCCTATACTTACCTTCCACTGGTCCTGAACTGGGGCATAAAAGGACCATTAAGGCAGCTTAATTTGTATCTCTGTTTAACCCTTGGCATCTTCATGAACTGTGGTGATGGTTTTGTGATGAGGACCCCTATCTTCTTAGAAATCAACTGAGCACCAATTTGCATCAAAAGGCCAGCAGCAAATAACATTTGGTCTTTGCTGACCCAGGTCAAACTTGAATAGGTACCCTGGAAGTGAATAGTCCCATACCACACTCCTGAGCTATCCTGGTCCCTCCTCATATCAATTACTAATTACAGAAATGTGTACTTTGTGATTTTTTTTTCCCCATTCATATAACCAGTTACCCTTTTATATTTGTTTTTTAATTTGTGTACCACAGTTAATAAAAAGCCCTATACCATTAAAAAAAATGCATTACACTTGCACTACACTTGTGCAGAGAAGAGGAGAAAGAGGAGCATTTATTAGCTGTTATATTAATTGTATTTATATAGCACCAGAAGTGTAGAGGTATAGAGTAATACATGCTCCCAGGCTTGAAGTAGTAAAGGAGTACCTTATCCACATACAGTATAAATGAATATTTTGCCACTCGCAGTATTTAAACAAATTTAGAAATTAATTTGTCATCATATGACGGGGGACAAAGGACCAGTATAGTTTTGGGCTGCTTATGTGGAGGCACGAAAGGCAATAATCTCTTATAAAGGTTCTAGGCAACTGCACTTGGAAAATTTCATTCACTTCTTGGCACTTCACTATCAGAAATATATAAAGCAAAGGAATTATTTAAGGTGGCTGCAGGAAGTTTAAGTAGGAGTGATGGGATGAAATTAAGATAGTAACATTTAGGCTGAAAACAGGAAAATCTTCACTCTTTGGCTGAGATTTCTTAGGCTGTGAAATTGTCTCTCAAGGGAAGTGATGTATATCACAGCGTTTGGGATATTTAAAACTAGATTCAAATGTCTTGGTCCATGACTGGGGCTCCAAGCTAATACAAATAAATAAATAATCAGACTGGACTTTTAAAACTATAGTAAATGTAGCATAGGGAAAACCCCTGCAGTGTGGAAGATAGATGGATTATTATTTTAGTGTCTCAATCTTGATCCCTTTCCTATCCCTTAGCCTACTGCACACGAATATCAAGACTCCGCCTCCCCTTTTCCAACCACTGGCCCTGATAGGATCATTGCTTTCAAGGAGAACAATGCTGAACCATTGTGTAGCTGTTAGTTGGCGTAGGGGAAGCCCAACACAAAGAGAGAGTTCAAGAAGCAAGACCCATCTATCAATCTTAGCTATTTAGATTTCCCCATTACTATAGAATCTGCATACCTCACAATCTTTAATGTATTTATCCTTACAATAATCCTATTAGGTAAGGAAATACTGTTTTAACTCCATTTTACAGATAAGGAATCCTCAAAGATCTTGAAAGGTAAACTCTCTAAGGAACTTGCCCACGGTCACACAGGAAGTTTTAGCAGAACTCCTGAGGTCTCCTGAATCACAGGGTAGCACCCTGACCACTGAGCCATGCTTCCTGTCCTTACCTATACGTGGCAAATGGGGCAAGCAAAACTCTGAAACATTATAGGGACAATTTAAAATGTCTGCATTATTATTTCACTGCTGATCATGTTATCAGCAACAGTATCCAGCTATTCTTGGATCACTGGTGGAATTTAAGTAGGGCATCACCATGTTTTCATTGCTGTAAGTCAAGTTTCTCAAGTCAGTATTTTTAGTCAAGTCTTCAGCTCTGGAAAGACAGAGCTAGTTTGATACAGGATGAATGCATTTGTGTGATTAGTTTATTATAGGATGAACGCATTTCTACAGTGCAGTATTTAGTGACTGGAGTTTAGTGTGAATATAGATACGTGCATTTTCCCATGTAGTCAATCGTCTAATAATTTGAGGCTTGATTAGTTGACAGATGACAGAACAGGTTTTAAAGTAGACATGAAAAGAATGCCAAATGTATCTTTGCTGGCAATAATCGCTGTGGAATGAAGTTGGCAGAGAGCAGCTAGACCTAGTGGCAAAAAAGAAGTTCTAATGACTGTAAAAACAGCAAAGAGTCCTGTGGCAGCTTATAGATTAACAGATGTATTGGAGCATGAGCTTTCATGGGTGAATATCCACTTTGTCGGATGCATGTGGGTATTCCCCCACGAAAGCTCGTGGTCCAATACGTCTGTTAGTCTATAACGTGCCACAGGACTCTCTTTGTTGCTTTTACAGATCCAGACTAACATGGCTACCCCTCTGATACTTCTAATGACTGGTTTCTCTAATTGTGTAAAAGGAATGTTTTATGATATTTTTATTTGCTACTTTTAGCATTTCCCATTTTGTCAATCTCAACATTCTGTGAACTATTCTGGGATATTGTATCTGCATGCACTAGCCTATCAAATGCATTGATTCAAGCTGAGCTCTAGATGTGAAAGAGATTCTGATGCCTCAGTATTAAGTGCTAAGCACCCTGTTTGTGTGAGAAAGAAATGCCAAGCAGCAGGTAGGAATGCCTACTAACAATTGTAATCTTGTTAATAGGGTCGTTTTATGGAAACTAAGTTCAGATCTGGAGACCATCTCTTGTCTATCTCAAAGTTCCAGGATGTTGAGATCCCGGATTTTGATCTGGCTTGTTATAAAGATGTGAGGCAGTCATGATGTTTGGATCTAGATCTAAATATCCAAAGTTCAGGAATGTTTGGGTCCTGGGTTTGGGCCCATCCCTACTGATTTCTAATACTACTGGGAATTCAGAGGGCTTACTTTGAATATTTTTAAAAGTGAAGATATGAATTTGCCAATCATTGGTCCACAGATTGTTTCACTTATGAGAGGATTGGTCTTAGATCCATGTTTAATAGTTGTTCCACATCAAGAATCCAGGATGATAGTGCAGTTATTATCGTGTTTCATCATTCTCTGTATGCAGTGCTCAAATAGGGTGGATGGAGTGCAAATGGATAATGCCGTAATACCTCCCCGATTTCTCGCTCCCCTGGATGAAAACAGGAAAAACTATTGGGGGAGGGGGAACATAACACTTCTGGGCTTTTTGTCCCTAGTTCAATGTTATGGCTGTGTAGAAAGTTTTTATTGTTGAAAGTTAAAGGTACTCTGAATTTGGCAGGGAGGAGGTTAAGATGTTTATTTGAAAAGGCTCAAATTTAAGAAGAGCAATCATTCATTTTTAACAAACTCCTTTGTGCATCATAGTAAATAAACTATGATTTCAGAGGGTAGTGACTTTTAAAAAGGGCTTTCATCATGGTTTACATCACTTTTCTCTCTTAGTCTTAAAGTTTCCCCAGAGGTCAATGTCAGTTTTTCTGTACTTATGCCTAATTTGGATGGTTAAATTAGCTTATTTACAGAACAATGTAGTTGCACTACCATTTACATTGTCTGCAATTTAATTTCTTTTATAATCTCCTCTTTTATCAATCAGTGCTCTGTAGAAAATGATTGTCTTAGTAATGCTTTGTGACAGGAACAGACTAGCATTTGTATTTCAGTGCTTCAGCCCAGTGGTGTACTACAATGTTTTGCAGCTATGCAAAGTAGCATCTGCCCTACATTTCTCCCAATGGTTTGATTATTAAATGATGAGGTACATTAGGAAACCCAGTTTCAAATGGAATGGCACAGGCCATGTACAATACTGCATTTCTCCCTAGGCCTGTCAGAGGAGCTAGAAGTAGGAACAGCTAGTATATCTCTCAGGAGAATAATGTGCCATATCTAAGTCTACTCTGCCATCACAAGCCTCAGTCTCACTCTGTAACTGTACTCCAGAAATTAAAATAATTTTACAAGCAGAGGAATACGCTGCTTTTCCTATTCAGCTTTACAATTCTCAGATAGGGTTGCTTCTGTACCATCAAGAAAACTGGAATGGTAACGTGCAAATTCTGGCCTGAACTAATTAGTAGTACCTTTATTGGTCGATCAGCACTTTGGTAACGGAAGTATCTTCAGTGAGAAGAACGAGAATGCAGTCCTTCTGCCCTGGGCCTTACTGTTCCTATATTCATTTCTACTGCATTGAATTCATCCCATGTATTTTTAAATCCCAATGGTTTGATTATTAAAAAATGGGGTACATTAGAAATATTTGCTATCACTTCTGTTTATTTTTGCTGTCTCTTATATTAATCCTAATTCCCGCCATGTACAAGCTTTTAATGTTGAAGTTTGGCCCTGCTCACTCATGCCCATATATACTTTTCTTTACTGCATTTCCTGATACCATGCTGTTAGTCAGACTCAAAAAATGCTTGAGATCCTGCACTGGAAATCCTGCCAATGTCTACTGCTGAATCTATGTAAGGGCCTAAGATCCTGACACAAATACACACTACTTAATCCTTGTCACCTGCTCGGAGGAATCAAAAATAGGTCAGTTTTGTATGTTCACCTTAGTAATAACTCTCAGCTCTGTAGCTACATCTTCTGTTTCCTTCCTTTTGTGCCACACTCCTTTTAGAAATACCTGAAGCTTCGTCACCCAAAATGTTTTGTCCTGCACGAGGGCCTGTACATCTTTATCAGTCTTTGTGGTTCATCACTATATGTATATAATGCCCAATCTAATTTCCATTAAAGTCAATGGAAACTTTATTATTACCTTCAACTGGAGCAGGTTTAGGCCTTTATAGTAAAAACCATGATAAGATTTACTCTTGAAAGCTTTGCAGAAAGTCTGAATTTACGGACTGTTCTATATAAAAATACCTCAACCCATAGTATGGCAACTGGTAAAGCCTCCTTTATTAAAATTAAGATTTTGACAAAATTAGACCCTTTATATTGCTAAATTCTGAGAACCCTTAATCCCATTGACTTCAGCTGGGGTTAAGGATGCTCAGTACTTGCTGCAAAGACTGAGCACCATTTAGGGTCAGACATGTACCGCTTTCAATCATGCGGCCTGTTAAGCAGTTTATATAATAAATGTGAACCTTGCAGATCCAAAGTTTATTTTAATATTTCTGGTTATGTTGCTAGGAAACTACATTGTACCTTACATTGTGTCTGTTCAAGTGAAACATGGCTCTTGGAAAAATTGTGTATTGTAAACGTACATACACACATGCATTAAAATATGAACATGCCATCAGTTACACCCCACACCATCCTATAACTCTAGTACTGTTGCATAAGTGTAATTGTGAAAAAAACTGTGTATAGTTTCTGCTGTAGATACTTTAAAATCAGAGGATTTAAATCAGCATTATTGATTTTAGAACAAAGTCAGATTAGGGAAAATATATAAGCAACTTCAAAGCATAAATGATGCCTAATGTCTTTATGTTGGAATATCTGAAACCTGAGCTTTTGATCATCATCATCATCATCATGTATCCAAAGGTGAAATAGAGGAGGGGAAAAAAAAGAAGGTATCCTGTGAGAAAAGGTAACTATAACAATAAGAAAGCAGATGTGTGGGAGTCAGTGTAGCGGTAAGTGAATCCAGACGCTCCTTTGTATGTAGGGCCATGAAGGGAATGTTTCAATAAAATTCACATAATAAAAATCTGAGCCCTTTTTTTTTTCTTGGTTAAACTTGGATTCACATGTGTAGGATTCCTATGGACTTTGATGTGGCTTGACATTAGCACCATACAAAAGTGTACTGGGAGAAAAAATTTTAACAGACTTGGGGTTCTGGAAGTCAAATGATCTTTGGAAATCTGGAAGTTTTGAATAGGAAAAACACTTGCTCAGTCTAGACTTCAGAGAACCAGATATCTTAATGGTATGATCACTCTAGTGCTGTAAGTGTATTGCTCTAGGAAACAGGATAGAGTAGAATGAAAATTTAATCTTTCTCTTGTCCACTGCTGTACTTGAGATTACTGTACATTGAATTCATTTACTCCTGGCAATTTCTGTTGCATTGTAAAATATCACACCTTTTGATTTTGTCACATGCATTCTGCAGTGGAAGCTGCAATCTATTTTCTTTTATGCTAGCTATTTTTCAGATACATCCACTCCACTTGTACTAGAGGAGACACTTAATACAGGGACGGAAGGGGTTTTTTACATTGTTGTAGCAAATTCACCCTCTTGACAGGCAGTAGCTAAGTTGGTGGAAGAATTATTCTGTCAGTTTAGCTGGGTCTGTATTGGGGGTTAGGTCCAGATAATTGCATCGCACAGGGCATAGAATTTTTCACAGCCTTGAGCAGTGTAGTTAGGTCATTTTAGGTGTAGACCACACATCTGATATAGCAAACACTACCTCTTGTCTGCCTTAGGGCAGCTTAATCGTCTGTGTGTACAAATAAGATTTTATTGAATAAATGCAAGCACAGTTTGTATGCAAACTTTGTTTCTCTTTCCTGCGATATATTGGGAACACTGATATATTGTCCCAATGAACCATCTGTAGTGTTTGCTTGTTCTTTCACCTTATGTTCTTACTCATTCATCAGTAAGTCCCTTCTCAGACACACTGTAGAGGACAACAGCATTTTGCCACAGAACATATCTGGCTGTTTCTAATCAATGTGGTTATTATTCCTGAAGTGTTCAGTGGGCACCAGGCTTATTAAGGCTGTATAAGTTACAAATCATGCTGTAAACTGAGGAAACCTCATTCAGCATCTGTTCAGAATATGCACATTTTAATAAGGCAGGATGAGTGTATTTGATGAGACGCTACATAACTTATATAGGCTCTTTTATGAGTCCGTCTCTGACATTAGACTGTTTAATTACTCAAAACTCCATCAAACAGCATTTTGCATAGCCATTTACAATAGCGTGTTTATTGAATTGCATGGCTGACTTAGAGAAATGGTAAGTTCTTTAGGGCAGTGGTTCTGTCTGACCTACGTTCTGTGAAGCACTAAGTACATTTTTAGATCTAGATAAATGTCTGTTAATAAATTGTTTTGTTAAATAATAATTTTTAAGCTTATGAAGACCCTGTTCTATAACTGTTTTTAGTGGGAGGCAGGAGCCTGATGGAAGGATGATTATTTGTATTATCTTGGGTATGAGGGTCTCAAAATTGTTATCGACCACTCAATACCCCTGTGAGAGATGAGTAAGACTCCCTGTTTTCCAGATGGGGAAAATGAGACAGAGAAGATAAGACCAACATTTTCAAAAGTGCCCACTAGTTTTGGGTGATCAGTTTGAGGTACCTGAGGCCTGACTCTCATTTGTCTCAGTTAGAGTTGCAAGCACTCAGTGCCTCTTTCAGCTAGACAATTTTGTCCTGTTTGTTTAGCCTGGGCTAGAACTCAGATTCCTTTTCTTTGTACTTTAACTATAATATTGTCCTTCCGTGCTTTAGGAAATTCTGACTTTTTAAATTTTATTTCAATATATCCATCCCAAAGTTACCAGTGAAAAGTTAGTAAATTTGTTTTCTAAAAATGTAGCTGCTTTGGGAGGCAGCCATTGCAGGACCTTATCCAGGTAATGATGATGGCATGGATAGTGGACGCTATTTCCCATCGATCTTGCAGTTCAGCAAGCCTCTTAAGCACATGCCTAACTTTTAAGCATGTGAGTAGTCCAATTAAACTTCAAAAAACTTAGGGCACATGCTTAAGTATCTGGCTGAATTAAGGCCCAAGTCATTTCACACTCACTTTGTGCAAGTGTAAATGACTATGCAAGAGATATGACAGTGGAGAAGCAGGCCCAGCATATGTGTATATGTCTCTTTTGGTTTATTGTTGGTGACATTAGTATCTATACAATTTTACAGATGGGGAAATGCAAGCAGAGAGGTTAAGGCAAAATCCAACTTAAGACCAGCCATTCCGCTTGAGGTGTGGGGCCTCAGCCTTTCAAAAAAACAGGTCCATTGACTCTCAAGTTGGGCACCCAAAATTAGAGGCCACATTTGAAAATTTGGGACTAAGTATCTATCAAGGCTACAGCCCTCAGCTAATTCTCCTGGATCATCCTGCCCTTCAGTCATGCCATGATGGAAGTATAACTCTTGACTGCTGTACAGTTTGCGAGAGTTACAGAGGTAATTCCTATTAATGCTGAAGGATGTTCTGCATATAGCTTCCCCATGTATCAAATAGGGAATAGGCCTCTTAACTTTTTGTGTCATAGATCCTGTCTGTCTGTTTTTTATACTGCTGACCATCACACAGTATCTCAGTGCTTTTCACATAAAATTAATAGCAATAGTGAACTCCCTAGTAGACTTCATGGAGTCAGGCACACTCTCCTTTCAGGGTCAGAACTGTGCTTGGAGCAGGGGATTTTGGAGGGGGGGGAGGAGAGAACAGCAGGGTTGGTAGGAGTTTGGGAATAAAAGAGATTTTCAAACTGAGAATCATTTATGGTGGCCCTGCAACATTTCCTGAAGCTGCTTAGACTTTGGATTTTCCTGATCTCTGCTAGGAGCTTAATCCCTAGCCAGATCTCCTTAGCAAGGAATGCTTTGTCTCAAGCCCTTACATGCTTTCTTCTAGACTTGCCCCAGGAGAGCACAGTGACATGGGAGTTGAGAGATTGAAATTTGGTCTTTGATGTAGTGGGGGGCTTGATTTATTAATTTCTTTTAAAATTAGGACCAGTGCTTTAAACTGACATCAGAAGCTGAGTGGGCCCTGACACAGCAACATGAGCACAGTCCTGGTGTGCTCACAGGGGGTCTGAGCCATGGAGAAGTGGGGCAGCCACATTCTGTACCAGCTGGAGGCTGTGTGTCGATTTCATGTTTGGTTTCAGAAACAGCAAGATGTATAGCTGAGTGTAATCAGTCTATTGTTAGAAGCTATGGCCATGTGTATGTGCATCAGTCAGTCTCTCTCTCTCAGTAGTCTCGTAGATATTGAAGAGAAGTGAGAATAATGTAGATCCCTACAGGCCACCACAAATGAAGGCCTTTGGAGAGAAGGAGCGGTTAGCCACCACCATTCTCTGATGCAGAGGAACGAATGGAACCACTGTAATGCTAGTCTGTCTTCTGCTATGTCGTGTAGGTATGTAGTATTACCTTGTGGTCCACTGTATCAAAGGCTGCAGAGAGACCTCACCTGTGTACATGGCCATGAGAAGGTCATATTTTAATACCACTGGAGCTGTTTCTGTACTGCATCTTGGTCTGACCCTAGTTGGTGAATCATTTATAAAAAAAAAAAAATACCAAGGATGTTCAAGAACAAGTTATAGAAGTTATTTTGTTCTCTATATGAGATAAAGAAAAAGAAAACTAGAATTTTATTAGGCAAAAGAGGAAAACTAGGCTGTTGAAATCTAACCTGCATAGAAGCTGTTTAATAAGAATGACATTTTTAATAGCCACTGTGACTAATTAAAGAGGATAATGAAGGTGTCAGTATTTATACACATACTTGTATTTAAAAAAAGAAACTCTGATCTTTCTGTACAGGAAAGACAGAAGAAAGAGAAAAAGAAGAAAAAGAAAGAAAAGTCGGAAGTTAGTCCCAAGAAACTAAATAGGAGACATGACTAGTACAATTGCTTCATGTTTTTAAGCAACTGTAAGCCCTGACAGTTTTCTTTTTTGTTGGTTAGTGTTCATAGCCACAAATATGTGTATTATTTCCTTTTTGCCCACAAGTGTACTAAGAATCATCTTTCCAATGCAGAAGTTAATCCCAAATAATCACTCAGAACAGTGAAAATGCCATGTTTTACCAGTGCTTTATTCACTTTGTTCTGTTGTTCATATTTTAATAGAATGTAAAACTTTTATAATTTTAGAACTTTTCAACATCCACACTGTCCTACTGCCCTATGTAAACTATTTGCTTTCATGATTATTCAAATTTTTGCATTTTACATCCTTTTTCTAATTATTGCAGTATATTTCATAAACTAGAAATCAAAATACATAATAAAACAATTAATTATATCATAAAAGAAAACAGTTACTCTCTATATAACATAATGTTTTCCGTCAAGCTTAATGTTTAAATAGATAAAGGTTTAAGAGCCTCCACATTTTTATTGCTTACATATAAGGATAAAATTACTGATAATGTGGGGGAAACGTGGTCATACACTACGCAGAATCATAACTCCACACTACAATTAAAAAGATCAGCAGTGAAATAATTAACAGTGTTATTTAAATTGTCATCAGATTCACACAGGAGCCGTCTTAATCTGTCTGGCTGTAGTATCAGTATCACATCAAGCCGCAGCCAGAGATTTGTTTTGTAATCCTAAAGTTTAGAAACGTAATTTTTAAAACAATGAAATCTTAATCTTTGAGACCAGCAGAGAAGAGCTGCTGCGGAAAACCACTGCATTCCTGCTCAATTCAAATTCTGATTATATATTTTACAGTGAGGTTTTAAAGTTTTTTGGTTTTTTTTAATACACATTGGAAAACCCCTCAATTCCTTCTGCTTGTGAAATCAAAGAACTAACAAGTAAGGGAGCATAGATTGATACAGGGTGCGTGCAATTTGCCATTTGCAGTATAAAGGTCATTTTCATTTACCAGCTGCTAATCCTAAAATCTAAAATGTTCTACTTGAAATTAAGGCAGAGCATACAGGCATAGAAAGCCTTTGCTTTCAGTTTTAGTAATTGTTTTTTTACCAGCATGGATGCTTATCTGACTTTATAATACTTAAAGAAGAATCTGCAATCTATACTGAACCTCCCAACCAACTATTGTCAACTATTTGTTATTAAACACAGAGAGACTTCTACATTGGGAATTACCCAGAAGAGTAAAATCAGGGATAAAATAAATATGAAACAGTCTGTATTTTGATACTGTCTTTGTTAACTTTCTGGTTTAAGGCACCTGTCATAGAATCATAGAAGATTAGGATTGGAAGAGACCTCAGGAGGACATCTTGTCCAATTCCCTGCTCAAAGCAGGACCAACATCAACTAAATCATCCTAGCCAGGGCTTTGTCAAGCTGGGCCTTAAAAACCTCTAAGAATGGAGATTCCACCACCTCCCTAGGTAACCCATTCCAGTGCTTCACTACCCTCCTAGTGAAATAGTGTTTCGAATACGCCTAGACTCCCTCACTGCAACTTGAGACCGTTGCTCTTGTTCTGTCATCTGCCACCACGAGAACAGCCAAGCTCACCTCTTTGGAACACCTTACGTAGTTGAAGCTGCTGTCAAATCCCCCATCTTCTTCTCTTGCAGACTAAACAGTCATTCCTCAGCCTTCCTCTATAAGTCCTGTGCTTCAGCCCTGATCATTTTCGTTGCCTCTGCTGGACCGTCTCCATTTGTCCAATCCTTTTCTGTAGCAGAAGGCCAAAACTGGACGCAGTACTCAGCGTGGCCTCACCAGTGCCGAATAGAGGGAATAATCACTTCCTCAGTCTGCCTCAGGCTCTATATATGCAGCCGAAATATGCGTAGCTTCTTGGCAACAAGGGCACACTGTACTATATCCAGCTTTCATCCACTGTATCCCCAGGTCTTTTTCTGCAGAATGTTGCGTAGAGCAGTCCCCTACCTGTAGCGATGATGATTCTTCCGTCTAAGTGCAGGACTCTGCACTTGTCCTTGTTGAACCTGCGATTTATTTTGGCCAATCCTCCAATTTGTCTAAGTCCATCTGGACCCTATCCCTACCTCCAGCATATCTATCTTCCCCATATTTAGTGTCATGCGAACTAGCTGAGGGTCAATCCATCCATCATCCAGATACTAATAAAGTTGTGAACAAAACCAGCCCCAGGACTGACCCCTGGGCATCACTTGATACTGGCTGCCAACTAGACATTGACCGTTATCACTACCCGCTGAGCTCAACAATCTAGCCCTTTCATCCATTGATAGCCCATTCATCAATCATACTTTTTTAACTTGCTGGCAAGATACTGTGGGAGACCGATCAAAAGCTTTGCTATAGTCAAGATATATAACATCCACTGTTTACTCACTATCAAGACGTTATCTCATCATAGAAGGCAATCAGGTTGGTCAGGCATGACTTGCCCTTGGTGAATCCATGTTGACTGGTCCTGATCACCTTCCTCTCCTCCAAGTGCTTCAAAATGGATTCCTTGAGGACCCACTCCATGATTTTTCCAGGGACTGAGGTGAGACTGACCAGTCTATAGTTCCCTGGTTTCTCCTTCTTCCCTTTTTTTAAAGGGCACTATATTTGCCTGTCACTGTGAAATTAGAGAGACTTATTGACAAGTGTTGCCAACTCCTGTGATGTTTATTGTAAGTTTTGTGGTATCTGATAATTTTCTTAAAGCCTTAGCTCTTGGAGTTGTGATTCTGTGAGAATCCCAACTTGGGGGGGGGGGGCTGTGTGTGTTTTTTGTTGTTGTTTTTTTAAAGAAAGTTTCTAGCCCTCATGGTTGCAGAGAAAAGCTTGAAAACGTGACCCAAGTGCAACCTCTAATGACTCAAAAACCAGAAGACAAAGAAAAAAATATTATTTTTAAGCCAAACTCATGATTTTGGGAACCTGACATGATTTTTGAATGCCTGGGGTTGGTAATACTGTACTGAACATCCTAATTGTGTGGGATTCTGGCTAATGTGGTTTAAAACTCAGAGCATGATCCTCAATGGCTCACACAGGTGTTCAGTGGGGCTCTGGGAGGGCGGTTTCCAGTGAGAGGGAAAACAGGATAACTCCTCCAGAAAGTTTTTTCCAAATGACACTGAGTGTTGACACTCTGAAGCCCCTGTCTTACTACTAGGTCTGGGTGGAGCCTCTTTGCTGTCAATACAGTCACACCAGTCCAGGGATTTGCACCAGCAGATCCAGTTGCAGGAAGAGGGTCTAAATGTCCCATGTAGACAAAAATATTTAAGTACTTTATAAATAGATGACCAGCCTTTCATAGAATCATAGAAATGTAGGGTTGGAAAGGAACTTGGGAAGTCATCAAGTCCAGCCCCCTGCACTGAGGCAGGACCAAATAAACCTACAGTATTTCACAGCCTCCTTTGGAAGCCTATTCCAGAGCTTAATTATCTTTTCAGTTAGAAACCCTTTTCCTAATATCTCTGTTGCTGCATGTTAAGCCCATAACTTCTTGTCCTATCTTCAGTTTGGTTGCTCATATAAAGGATTTGCCATTGTTGATGTAGGCGGAATAAAATCTTCCAGTAGCTCATGGTCAATCCATCACAAAAAATAAAAATGGAAATGTACAGATTTCAGACAACTAGAACTACAAAAGAAGGCTTGTTTCTGCTGTATTGTTATGTTTTTGTCTGTTTTTCTTCCCCCTTCATATTGCTTTGTTAATGAATTAAATTTAAATTGCTGTGTATTGTACGTGATATAGTAAAGTTTAATTTTTTCCTAATCATTTTCTGTTAACATCTAGTGACTATTTTTGTGTCTTTGTTATGGAGAATATTTAAGAAAAATAAGGGATTAGAAACTGAATATTGTTGACAATCTGCAGTTAACAAATTCAGTACGGAACATTACAATATAATCCCTATATATCAGCTTTATCTGATTATAAGGGTCCTCCTGTTTTACATAAGAACATAAGAATGGCCGTACTGGGTCAGACCAAAGGTCCATCTAGCCCAGTATCTGTCTACCGACAGTGGCCAATGCCAGGTGCCCCAGAGGGAGTGAAGCTAACAGGCAATGATCAAGTGATCTCTCTCCTGCCATCCATCTCCATCCTCTTGAAGACAGGAGGTAGGGAACGATTTTACCGGTCTGGGCTAATAGCTCCTATGGATTGCACTGATTTTATCCAGTTCCCTTTTCAAATTGTTATGTCCCGCTTCAACTTCCTCAGGTTAGGGTTCCACGTTGACTGTGTGCTGTTGTGAGAGAACTTCCTTTTTATTGTTTATAACTGCACGGATAAGCTCTCTCTCTCTCGCGTCTGGTGAGTTGCTCTCTTCGTGGGCAGCGATACTTGGGATGTGGTAAATAACTTTTCCGTTATTCATTTTCTACTATTGATTGTTTATATTTCTCTATAGTCCCCCTTAGTTCCTCTTTTCCCGTGGGAGGCCTCGATCTTTTATCTGTTCATATTGGACTCTAAAACCCGATATCATTTTAGTTGCCTGTTTCTGAACTTTTTGTGCCTGTATTTTTTTGAGTGTGGGAGCGCATCTTACGAGTTTCGAGATGTGGGGTACCTGGATTTATATCACGGTCATATTATTCCTTTTTTTTCTCTATCCCTTATTTATGATCCCTAAATTTGGTTTGTTTTTGACTGGCTCTGCACACTGCGTGGTTTTCAGAGAACGTATCCAGTGAGCAAGATCTTTTTCCTGTATCGTTAGCTAATTAGCCCACTGTTGTTGTAAGTTGGGGTTATTTTTTCCAATGTGCATTACTTTACATTTATCCACATTAAATTTCATTTGCCATTTTGTTGCCCAGTCACTTAGTTTTGTAAGATCTTCTGGAAGTTCTTCACAATCTGCTTTGGTCTTAACTGTCTTGAGTAGTTTAGTATCATCAGTTTAGTAGTGGGGTAATTCAACTTCTACACTAACATAACCCTGTGATTCTTTAAGACTCCTTCTCTGAGTGACATTGTGTTCTAGTAGTTAGCAGGGATCTCAAACTCAGATCACCACGTGGGCCACACGAGGACTAGTACATTGGCCTGAGGGCCGCATCATTGACACCTTTTCATACAAAGGTGCAAAAGCCCCCCCAACCCCGCCCCTACTCCCCCCCTTCCATGAAGCCCCACCCATGCCCCACCCCTTCGCCTGCACCCCTGAGCGTGCAGCTCTCTGTTCCTCCCCCCTCATCTGGAGGTAGGCAGAGGAATGGGGACATGGCTTGCTGGGAGGGGGCGGGGGGTGAGGGGAGATTGGAGGCCACAGGAAATAACTCCTGCAGGGACAGGGGATGAGGGGAGCTTGGAAGCCATAGGAAATAACTCCAGGGGGCAGAGGGAGCTTGGCGGGCTGCAGCAAATAACTCCACGGGCTACATGTTTGAGACCCCTGAGTTAGAGCAAGAAATAGGAAATGAGAACTCTGCCGCTGACTATGCCTTGTGACTTTGGGTCAGTCTCTGAGCCTGTGTGTATACTCACCTGTAAAATGGGTCTAATAATGTATACCATCTTCCAAGATCATTGTGTGGCATAATTCGCCAAGATCTGTAAGCACTTTCATGTCCTCAGGGGAAAGATGCTAAGGGTGGGAAAATAATTACAATTATGTATTTTTTCATATGATTTAGCATCTTGGGAAGAAAAATATCAGCAAGATTTTCCACCGTAGGCTAGGCCTGTCTTATCTCACTTTCCGCTGCAGCAGTCAAGAAAGATTAAACCAGTTCCAGCCTGTGTACGATGTAATACAAGTATTCAGAAGTAGGCTTTTAGTTTAATAGTTCCAGCTGGTTGGCCTGTTGGCCCATTTATTTGATTAATCTTTGCTTACTGGTTGAAATAGATAATTGGTCCTCTTCCCCTTCAACATTTACTTCCGATTTTTTTTCCAGATATGAAGGGTGTTGAATTGTGTATATTTTTTTAAATGTGACTGTATTGTAGAATAGATTTATGCCCTTGAACACTGTTCAGACCTCATAACTCATTTCAAATGCAAGTGGAATGGATTAAAACAAGAGGACTAGACAAGAAAATCTGGGCCTTATCCAGTGAGCTATGAGTCCCTTAATCCTCTCTCCTTGAAATGACAGTAGTATCTCCCTTCTTTTTTTATTGTGATTTCATATTCTTTGTTAAATACTATGCCTCAATGAGAATCCATAGCTTTCTTCATTCTGGCTATGATTATGGAGCTATGCCCATTTAGGTTAGTTGAGGATCTGGCCCTATGTCTCTAAAGAACCACTTGTATCTTCATAGAATGGAGCCTTTTTCGGTACTTAACTCAAAATGGACAGGGACTGAAGATTTTAGTAGTCTGAGCTCTTGGACTTGCTATATTCAGATCAGTGTCGTCAAAGCAATGCTAGAGCAAAGAAACAGTGACAGTTAAGGTCTAATATCTCATAAGTCACTAAGGCTAGAAACAAACGCATTATATCATTGGAATGCTGAGTCAGTCATGTTACTGTTCCAGTAGTGTAAGGCATTTGTTTCTAGTACTGCTGTATCACAAGATACTGAACCTTAAAATACATATATTGATGATTGTTCGTTCAGACTGCAACATGATTATGAGGATCACTATGTCAAGAATTGTTAAATATATTAACCAGTTCTTTATACTATCTGAAAGTTTGCATCCCTAGTTTTTGAGTGGCACAAAGGAATACTCTCAGTCTAACGAACTTTTAGCTACTGGCTGCTGAAATCATACTTTAAATGGTGGTGGTGGCGGCAATCCAAGATATTATTCAGTATTGGATGCGACTAATGCTCATTATTTCTGGCAATACCAAGGCTTTCAGGACTAGTTAAGTTTCCCAGACATTGTTTAAACAAAAATAAATAGTGAATCCCTGAACTGATGTATGCACCTTTTTCTAGACATCTGTGGTTTTCAGTGGCTTCTTTTAGATTTTTACTACTGTATTTTTAAGGAGTTAAAAGAGAATGGGGCTTTCATGTGAAAAAAGCTTCTTTCTACCATTGCTTTATCTTTTTCACAGTTGTGTGTAAGCAACCAACCCTCTGAACTCATGTGGTCAAACTCTTCTCAATATCACCTATTCAGACCTATTGATTGCATTGATTTATGGTCCCCAGTTTTAGAATATTTATCATTAACTTTGATAGATATTGTAACGAACCCAGTCCTGGGTTCAGCTTTAATGAAAGTGTATGTTGCTCAAATAGCCATTCAATCTTAAATCTGCTCACATATTTTGCTCCAGTTCTATAAAATCAGAATGTCTCATCTGAGTACTACATATTTCTTTAAGAAGTACAGTTTGGTGTCAATTTTCTTGATGTTTCAAAACTTTAAGGCAGCTCAGTCATATTTTGCTTATATATTTGCAGTTCTAGAAGCATTTATTTGACCTTGTTTTTGTAAACAACAAAATCTATGAAAAGCATGATGTGTCTGACATAGGCTTTGGTACTGATTGATTTTATAGGTCTGTTGCCTTCAGAATACTTCAGCTTATATTTCTCACAAACATTCAGTTGCATTGCTCTTGCTGCACTTAATTCCTGTACCCTGATACTTTCAGCTCGGAAAATAAAAAGCAAAAATTAATGTAAGAAACACACGTTTTGAGAAAAAGAGTTCAACTAGCTATTTCCACAAAAGATTACGGGTATTATTATGATCCACAATGTGTGGATAAAATATACACAACAAATAATGAAGTACATCTTTTCCAATACATTTAATAGCATAGATTGTCTTAAGCTTTATACTCTTTTGTGGTAAGGCTTCATCACTTAATACGAAGACAGATCATAATCATAATCCAAAATTTAATATGGTGATGATCTGGTTTTATCTGTCTGTGAAGAGGATTACATTCCAGATGGTGGAAGTTATAATCCAAACCTGTTATGGTGCCCAAAATGTACCAAATAATTGAATAGAAAATAGTTTAACCAGAGTTATTTATTCAGGAACATAGCTGATGCTGTTGTCATAAGACAGTCAAAATGTCAAAAATATATTAAAAGGGATTTGGATAATCATGACTGGAGTACACAGAGAATAGGGTGAGGAAGTAGACTGAAATGTGATGCAGGCCATTTTCCTATGTCATAATATCAAACTAGCTTTTGCATCACCTTCTTATTGTCTATAAACCATACTTGTTTACTCTCACAAATCAGCATGGAGCAATGGCTATGAAAAAGTACACTGAAAGAGGCATGCCAAGTAGTAACACATCATGCTTTGCCAGCTGTATTCTGGGACTCCACAGGGGACATGGACCAAAAGAAAAAAAAAAGAAAGAGAAACGAGGCAAAAGCTAGTCCATTGGAAAGACTGCAGAACCTTCTATCCTATTACACAGATCACCTTCAGGTGACTAAGGCTTCAGACTCACCAAAGTATATGTAACCCTTCTGCCCCTCTGAGTTGGCAGCAACAAGGGCCAGGTTCAGTATCCTGGGGTTCCGTTTCAATAACACAAGGCATAACCGGCTCGAGCCCCCACCCAGTGACCTGGGACACTTACATACCATACCCTCCTGGGCGCCTCTAGGAGGCAATACTTCCCTTCTCGCAAGCACGGAGTCTGAGTGTAGCGAAATCTTTTTAATAAAGGAAGGAATCAATGCGGCATCCCATTGGAGAAACACCACAAACAGAGTTATAACACAAACCATAACCACCCCCCCAAGTACATTTGGCAATGTCCTTTTCCCCTTAGGGTCTTAAGTCCAATCACTCCAAAGTCCAACAACCCAAAAGTCTCTGGTCAATGCCACCCCAGAATTCAAGAGTCTATCTGTAGAGGTCCCTCCCCCCAGCCTGGGTGAAAGGGGCACCTTACGTGGTCCAGGGCCAACTGCCCTGCCTCTCCGTGGGTTCTGCTTCCGCCTTCTCCACGAACTGCTCCGCCTTACCAGCCACTCCACTCTGCTCCTCCGGCCGTCCTCACAAACTGCTCCGCTCCACCAGCTGCCTCGTGAGCTGCTCCAGTTGTCCCAGCAAACTGCTCGGCTCCGCTCGCTCTGTGGGCTGCTCCACACGCCCCACAGCTACTCCGCTCTGCCAGCCGCTCCACTCCACCAGCTGTCCTGTGGTCCGCTCCAGCCATCCTCATAAACTGCTCCACTCCGCCAGCTGCTCTGTTCCACAGTATAGCTTCAGGCTCCCCCACTAGTTAGCACAGTACTCAGTGCTCCCAGCTCAGTAATTTCAGCTCTTTTGTGATTTCAGCTCTTAGTGATCTCAGCACATAGTAGGGGAGCCCAGTGCTAGTGCACCATTAGCCCAAAGTGAGTTCAGCTCAGCAACCTGTATCTAGAGTCTTAAGGGAATAAAAAATCAACTCTGACATTCCACAGTGGAGAGAGGAGGGGGTGCAACTGGTGCTTCTAGCTCCACAAGGAGCCTGCACCACCAGGCACAAATACCTGTCCCCAACCTCTCTCTATTCACAGGGTTTTGGAACCCATGTCCCTTGTCTAGCAAGTACCACCCAACTGAGGTTGAGTCATTTCTGTCACAAAGCAGTCCCACAGCTCGGCAGTCTGGGATGGGGTAGGCGTGCCTATGCAAATATTTGAGATTTCACATTCCAGACATTCTTTCCACACTTCCCATACTTCACCACCAGATGTCAGGGTACAGCTCATCCTGACTCTGCTTACATATAGACTACACTATTTCCAGGCCTTTATTTAATATTCAATCAGGATCAGGGCCCCAGTGTGCCAGGTCCTGTACAAACTCATACAAAGGTGCAGTTCTTGTCCTAAAGACCTTGCAATCTAATATAGATTGGTGCATACACTTTCACCCTTTACCTACACTAAAAATTTAGTGAAACCTGTTTATACAGTACTTTATACAACGCTGCTTAATACAAATAGGCTGTGACATCCCTTTTGAATAACATAGGTTTATATTAAAAGATCAGCGGCTCTCTTTATATGAGTTTACAATAAACATAACAGCTGAGTCATGCTGAATTTATTAATTTAACAGTGGCATCTGAAATGAGGAGCTTGAAGTATTCCTTTGGTACTAGTCAGAGAGAGATTTCAGTTAACGTAATGCAGAAATGACATTTCAGAAAGCATTGATTTTAGTGCTGCAGATAAAACTCACATATGCAAAATATGTGATCATTACTAAGATCTCAAAGCACTGAAAAACACAGGCGTGTCATTTACTTTTTACGGAAGGGGAAACTGAGTCACATAGAAGTTAAGGGACTTATCAAAAGGGAAATTTTATCTCACCTTGATGGGACGTGGAATCTGGAAACAGTACCCAGGTCTCCTTATTCCCAGTCTTATGTCCTAGCCATCTAAGCCCCACCAGTCATTCCATTATGTTCCTTCTCACTCAGCTGCAGAGATTACCACTAAACAGTTACTTCAGATAGTCACATGACAGATGTCTAAAGGATTTATTTTTTTTAAAGTATGATTTAATAATAATCACTTTTGGTTATTTTGAAGGACTAGCTGTGCTTAGGTGAGGTTAAACCAGTGATTATTCTTAAGTTCTGTTTTCAGTGCATTCTCTCTGGATGGTTGCTGATTTTGTTCCATTTAAAGCGTTTTGTGGCATGAACTCACTTTATTTCTGCCCACATCACTGCATTCCTGGGATGTTTTTCACAGGCCTTAGCAAGATCATCTGACAGCAACCAGTGAGGTCAATAAACTTTATACACAGCTAAATGCTTGAAGCTAGGAGAATTAATTAGTATTTTCTGTACAAAGTTAGGAAAGAATACTCAGTGTGTTACACTGTTATAGAGTAAATATTTTTTGTAACTGAACTAGTTTCCACATGATTTAATGCTGAACAGAGAGAGAAAATGTCTGCATCCTTTACATGGGCCTCACAGAACAGTCACCACCCACACTGTTTATTCAGACTCGGAGCTCTGCCATTCACTGTTTAAGCCAAGGGAGAATAAAAAGAAAAAAAACCTTCATGAACAGTACACACTTGAAGCCATGTATTCTCTGTGCAAAGTGGAGTTTTTTAAAAAAAAATCCAAATAAGGGATTTTCAGTTGCAATAGTTTCAAGATGTAATTTTCGCAGAACATCCAGCAACACAGATTCAGCCCACCATTCCAATTCCCAAACCATCTCCTCTTTAACTATCTGAGAACTTGATGCTGCCACTAAAATTCCCAGCACAATACTCCCCTCTTCTGATACCCAAAAAAGAGTTAAAGGTATTTAGGAACCAAACAGATGATACAGTTCATTGAAAAGGTGCAGAATGTTAAGATCTGGGTCTTGTATTCAGGCTCTTGACCTGTGACAGTGTTCTGGTCCTCTGTTTTTCTAAGTCCTAGCTTTCCATTGGTATAAAGTGTTTGGACCTGATTCTCCACTCTGTTACACCTACCAAATTATTACGAGGATTTAACAAGAAATGTTGGGAGTTGCTGTTTTACCTCATCTTAAGTCAAACGCTGCACCAGTTCAGTAATATTTTAGATTTGCCAAATGATAGGGATTCAATTTCTTTCTTTGGTTATTAGAACTTTCCTGGAAAATGTTCATGATATTCCATTGATATTTTCCTTTTTTAATTTCATCCCACATTTCCTATTTAATACCCCCTTTTATTATGGTTAGTAATTCCTCTCCCTCTGGCATTTATACTGAAAAGAATTTACAGATTTAAGTCAGCTTCAGTTGTTGCTTAGACAAGCTTGTGTATTTGGCTTGATTAGAAATGTGTAAACCTATACTTGGGTGCATTGGAAGTCCATAAAAATGCTGCTAAAATATCATTATTGGTTCTGAAGATTGCAACCAAAAGAGAGAGTCCTCATTGGATGCAGTAATTAAACTTTTCCTCTCAGGCGCCAGAGAGTCAAAATGGTAAGCACCAACTGGTTAATCCAGAACTGAGACTGCTCTCAGAAGCCACCCTCACTCCCCCAACGTGCACTATTCAACACATTTTCAGTTCTAAGCTAAAGATTTTTTTCTCCCGCCCACCTCCCTTTTTCCTTAATTGTTTATTCTGAATGAACTGAGCCAGTGGATTCCCTCAGAGAAACAAACACTCAGCACAAAGATAAGTAATTTTTATAATTACTATAAGACTTTGCTTAAAATTTGGTAAATTATACATCTATCCACCCTTTTAGTAGTACTTTAAAACCTAGACCCTCAGCAGATGTAAATCAGTGTAGCTCAATTTATTTAAGTGGTATTATGCCAAACTATACCAGCTGAGGATATGGTCTCTCTCATTTGTCTGCTTTCCCAGTAAAAACAATGAGATAAACAATAGATAGATGTACTTGCTTTCGTTTTTCCTCCATCCAAACTATTATTTTTGTAAGCCCAGTGCTGCTAGTCTAAACCTGAAGATTCTATTCTTTGTTCTCCAAGTTCCCCCTTTTAATATTTAGGCCTTGTAGTGATTACATAGTAGATTTTTCAGTTACCAAATTACTAAATATGTGTATTTATATACCTAGTAATTATATTTAAACACTATGGCCAAAATCTCTTTGGACTTCAGTGGGAGCTGAACATGCAACGGAGGGCGTAAATCTTGGCCAAATGACTGGAGTAGGAAGCTTTAAAGCACATAACATTGATACATAAAGACTATTCACTCACTGTTTCCTTCTTTTTTAAAACATTTACCAAATGCTCTTTAAATGCAGCAGGCCCTGTTTATGCAGTATTTGTACTGCAAGAACAGCATTACTTTCTTGAGACGGTCCATTAGTTTCTCTGTGTCTCTTAAATATATGCTGTGGGCATTGCTTTTCACCCACCAACTGATTAGTAGTGTCCTCCCCTCAAGTGGTAACTAGGTGCTAGAATTAATATACCCTTAATTTCCACAGTAGTTTAATTTGCTACTGCTTTAAAAACTTTGAAAACAATAAACTTTATCTACAATCTCTCCTTTTCTCAGCAATTTACCATTCTGATATTTGGAACTGTGTCTTATTTGATCTTGATCAGCATTCTCAACCTCCACTTCCATTTTTTTTCTCCACTCCAGATGTATTTGTCCTGGCTTTGAATATCAAGCTAATACCAGACTCAATTAGCAGTGATGACAGGAAGAAAAATCTTCCGTTAGCTTGTAAACTGAGCAAACTGATATGGAACTCACTAAGAGAATAAATATCGGGTTTGCTTAGTTTAAGAGTCAAAGGATGATTTCTTTTCCTGCCAGCCCTGGAGTCTGAATACTAAAACTGTCTTCTTTCTGCATCACTCTGAGATTACCATCAGCCATAAAGATTTGGGGTGAAATCCTGGTCCCCTGGAAGTCAACAGGAGTTTTGCCATTGACTTCCTTGGGGCCAGGATTTTATGCTTAATAATTAAAATTTAGCTGTCACTGTTGTAGATACATGAAACAGAGTAGAATCTGACTTGCCCCTCCATAGCTATATGGAGTAGGTAGTGCTTACATTTATTTTTGTCAGTATAGTAAGCTCATGTAACTCAAACACATGAGCAGATATAATGAGTTAGAAAGTACCATTTTGACATGGTCACTTTTCTGCCCATAGCTGTACTTTAAATTCTCCTCTGTTTGGTCATGGTCCTTAAAGCAAATATTTCCCAAATGTATAAAATCAGAGACATCATTTTTGGCTGAATTGATTACCACCCGGTCGTGTAAAAGACATCTTTTTATTGTCAAGGTAAGGAGCAGTCTATGCAATTCTGCTAGGCTCATTGCTAAATCCTGACAGCTAAATAGCAGCAGAGACCAGAAACGCCTTTCTTCCATCTTCAGCTAGACTTCTTTGTTTTAGATGTGGACTTGTCATGCTAGTCTGTGGCTTTCTCACCTGTGAGCTAGCTGCAATCTTGGATTGACTGGGAAGGCCACTCATAAGTGTCCTCCATTACAACAGGCAGCAGCCTACCTTCTTAGAGTCACCAAAGGCAACACATACTGTTGCTCTGCATCGTACACTGCCCCCCCCATACAGTACAAGATATGTTTAATCTGCATGAAAATCTCACTGCACTCCTAGGGCTTGTGTACACTTAAAATGCTGCAGTGGCGCCGCTGTAGCGCTTCAGTGATGACACTGCCTACACTGATAGGAGGGTTTCTCCCATCGGCATAGGTAATCAACCTCCCCAAGAGGGAATACCGAGGTTGACAGGAGAATTCTCTCATCAACATAGCGCTGTCTATGCCAGGGTTTAGGTCGGTTTAACTGTGTTGCTCAGAGGTAGGGATTTTTCACCCCTTGACTGACAGTTATACTGACCTAACTTCCTAGTGTAGACCAGGCCCTACTAGAATGCTGTAATCAACAGGGAAGTTATTGCTGATGGAGCCCCAGGTGAATCTCTTAGGGGATGGAATCAGGGCATTCTTAACTGAGGACCCTCAGCTGTGGAATTCTGTGTCACTAGAGATTAGACTGAGTTTGAGTTATGCCAGTTCAGAGCACAATGCTTAAAAATTGCCTGTTGTTCTCTTTATGTCAAAAATAAAGAAGATGGGATATAATCAGATGGCTGGATAACTTCAGTTCATTAATACTACATTGTTAAGAGTCTAACTCCAACGCAGAAAAACAAGGATAAAAGTTCAGGTTAATTCATTCAGTTAAGCATAAAAAGAAATCTCTAAATTTCTACCTTTCCCCTGCTTTAGAAGCTACTTATTCAAGATTCTCTGCTACAGAAGCCCCTAACTCAATATCAGTGTAACTATCCCAGCTAGTGAAATGTCTAAACAACACAGACTAATTGGGCCCAATTTCAGACCATACTTCATCCATGTTTCTCCACTGAAAAAGCGTTAGCAGATTCTGAGATGGCCTCAGCAGATTAGAGTCTGTAATAGCAGAACAGAATGAAGCAGCCACTGCTCCTACCTAATTAAGATTTGGCCCAATCACAGAATTCGATGGGACTATACAACTTCAGTAGGAAATAAGCCCATGCTTAGAGCTTAAGTTGCTTTTCTGAATAGGGAGGCTTTCCTGTGCCGTAGGCTCTGTGATTGATTACCTCTTTTATAAATTGGGGATCATTGTAACACTGTTGTATTAATTTAAATGGAATAAATGGGCTGAAAATGTTAACATAACCCAGTCACTAATAACCAGTAAATTATATTAAAAAGGATCAGAGTTTGGTGTACAGAGACCTCAGCCTGCATAGTATTATGGCTAACTCACCATTAAAAATCTTTTAAACCTTTTATTAAAGATAAAGAAAAGAAGGAACAAACAGTTAAAGAATTTGAAATGTAAAGTATTAAGTTGAGTTTTCATTTTAGCAACATCCCTTATTCCCCTTAGCTGGAGAGAGAGTTTACAAGCAAAACTCCATTGTTTGACAGTCTCTTAGATGGTATTAAAGATAGTAATAACTGTCCTTTTTGGAGAAGTTAGTTGAATTGGGCTGAAGATGTCACTGTTAAAGTCCAATCCCATTTCATCCCAGGCGATGTTACAAATTTAGCTGGAGCCAATAGAGGTGACAGTGTTGTCTTGGTCCCTCTCTCTGGCCTGGTATGGTCCAGACATCTCTTAGGATCAGGACAGTGAGGGCAGTGGGTCCTAGGAGAGGATGGGGGTGGCAGCCCTGATGATGAAGCTCTGTCCAGTAGCCAGTTTTTCTCCCCAAAATCTCTTTAAGGACCCACAAAGGGAGTGGTAGGCAGAATAGCCCATCCTCTGATTATTTTGTTCACCAATTAGGCGTAGTATAAAACACACCAATTTTGGTTTACTGATTTTTGGGTCCATACTTTTCTTGTTTACCAAGCATGATTGTAACGCAGTCCTTGAGGTATGCCAGTAGGCTTTTTTGCTTGGACTAGTCTCTGTTTCCCTGTTGTACCGTTTCCCATAGACATCTTATGAACATACTCACTTTTTACAGCTGAACTAAAATTAGGATAAATCTGTAAGCCCAATTATCATAACCCTTCCTTTTTTCATCCTTTGTCTGTCTTGTCTATTTAGAGTATAGCAATTTGAGGCAAGGACTCTTACCTTATTACCGAGTTTGTACAATAGACACTACTCTAACCCAAAATTCAATAATAATAAATGGTGGAGTATAGAGCGGTTTGGCCAGGGCTCGTCCCCCACTGGGGCAGCAGGGAGCCAGACCCCCTTGCTTGTTTGGTCAGGAGTGTCAGGGAATTAGCTTGGCTGTGCCGCAAACAGTCAGCAGCTCCAGTCCTCTGGCAGGGGCTGAGCAAACAGATTCAGTATGAGCAGGCCCAGGCCCTAGATCAGGATGAGGCAACAGACAGTCAGTAGCTCAGGCCCTCAGGCAGGGACTAAGCAAACAGGTTCAACAGCAAACCCCAGACTCCTGGCTCTGAGCAGCCAGGGAGATGGGGAGATTGCCACCCACGAATTGGGTGGCGGGGGGGGACGCAGGCCCTCCCACTCGACTGCGTCCCAGCCCGGGGCCCTAGCAGCGGCAGAAGACCCACTGCTGTGTCAATGGGGATCCTGACCGCAACACACTGACATGGGCTCTAGCAGTGCTGCAGCCAGATTCGGGTTGGCTGCCCCCAGGCTACTTCCTGCCTTCCCCTCTAGAGGTACCTGGGTCCGGATGGCATCCTCCATGGGGTCACACACCATGGGCTCCTCGGGGTAGCTGGTGAGCGGTTGGTTTGGCAGCTCTTCGGCGTAACTGGCACACGGTAGGCCTGGCAGTTCCTCAGGGTAATGGGCAAGTGGTAGGTTTGGTAGCATCTCTGGGCTTGGGCTAGTATCAGGCATTGGCTGGTCTGGCCAGTCCTCGGTTCGGCCAATAACGGCCGTGGTCTCCCCACTGGGAGCTACACCACAGGCATCTGGTCTCTCCAGTGGCTGAACTTCAAGTGGGCTCTGGGCTTTTATACTTCTTGTCCTGCACCTTGACCTCTGAGCACAGGGTTTGCTGGCTCTGCCCACTTCGGTGTCCAGAGAGGCTTGTCCCCCTTCAGGGTGGCGGGGAGCCAGACTGCCTCGCTGCATGGAGACATTGCAGATTCCTTCAGTTAAATAGACACATGGAGAAAGAACTCACATCCCACGGGAACAGGGCTGGGACACTGAGGCCCAGTGGGGTGAGTAAAGTGATTGAATTCCAGACTTCAGTCTGAGAATCCTTCGTTTTGGGGAGCTGAAGACCCTTAAAAATATACAAACATAGTTTTTTGTGGTTTAATGTGTACAACAGTCTGAACTCAGTAGTTCTGTGGTTTACTGAGAACTATGCTTTTCTAAGAAAATGGTCTCTTCCTGGTGCATATCTAAGCCAAGGCCTTTTCTGTGTAGGATACAGTTCAAAATAACTATTTGGTAGTAATAGGGCTAAACATTTGCCCAATTCACACGACAGGTGACTTCAACAGAAATCATATTGACTAAAGCAGTATTAAGCATATGACACCAGCATTACAGTTGGACATTTGCCAAGAAAAACCTAAAGGTGGCTGAAACTGCCTGCAAGGACAAGGGATTAGCCTGTACTTCTAGGTCTGTAAATAAGGTTCTCAGACTCACTTTTCATTTGAGAACATGAACACAGTCTGTTTATGGTAAAAGAAAATAAATATCCCCCTGCCTGCATAGAGTCAGCGCAAATCTATATACCTGCTATTCACATGCTCTGCTTCAAACATGTGGGTTGTTTGGAGTTCTGTGCGGATCAGGAGTGCAGCTTCTCTTCCAAGCAGTGAAAGAGCACCAGGATTTTAATTCCAGCACCATTTGCATGCTGTTTTTTAATAATAAAACATACCCTAAGATAAACTGACTGATCAAAACTACAGAATAAACTAAACTTTAAAAAACTTTCCTCTCAAAAAATTTCCTTTTACTCATGTTCAAAATGTAAAATTTTCTTAAGAAGCACGGTGACACATTTTCTTTTAAACTGCAAACCAGTGGATCTTGTAATTAAATAGATTTTTGGTAAGTCTAGACTAGACTAAGGAAATAAAGGGTGTTTACGCTATGATGTCGTATGATTTAAGAGAAACAAGTCTGGGTTGCCAGAATATTTTGGTTTGTGTTAGCAGAGTAGCTGAAGAGTTTATAGCATAGTCTGTTATGATCGCATCAGCAATGCAGAAATACATATGACTGCCAAACCTAAATAATATCATTTGGTATCTTTAATGCTGAGCGGGGAAAATCATATGCTGACAATCCATTGTATGCATTTAGTAAAGGTCTAAAACTTGCTTCACAATTGAGTTGATCTAGTTTTAAGCTGCTACAATTCCACTGAAATCCATCCATACAAGGGATTGTCAATATATGATTCTTTTTATACATTTTGTTATTTACAGTTTTTATAGTGAAGTGCTTGCTTGTTTTGAAATCAGTGGAGTTATGCTGATTTAAAACTGGAATAACCTTCCAGGCTTGCTTTTCCACACTGTCATATCAGAGCTCAGACAGGATTGGGTGAGTTGGAGTGAGCTGGTTGTGCTTCACTGATGCAGAGCTGCACGGGGTAGCCTTAACTTCTGCCACTGGCATAAAGTTTGCCAGTGTTCCAATGCCCGTGGAGTATCCAGCATGCTAAAGCTGTGCTCCACCATGCCCTTCTAGGTTGAGAAAGTTTTCCATTTGTTATCTCCAGCCACCTTTAAGCAGTGCTGTGAAGTGCTGGATGCCCTTGGTTCACACTGGGTGAAATTCAACCCTGTGTGGAGACCCAATACAAAACCTATGTACCACTTAAGGTCCACATAATTCATATTGTAAAAGCAGCAAAGAATCCTGTGGCACCTTATAGACTTATAGTCACATGTGATGCATGTGACATGCATCTGACGAAGTGGGTATTCACCCACGAAAGCTCATACTTCAAAAAGTCTTTTAGTCTATAAGGTGCCACAGGATTCTTTGCTGCTTTTACAGATCCAGACTAACATGGCTACCCCTCTGATAATTCATATTGTGAGGACTTAAGAAGGGTTTAAGTGGTGCATAGACCTGGGTTGGCCTCTTGGGCTGGGATGAATTACAACATTAGGGCCAAGTATCAGAGGGGTAGCCGTGTTAGTCTGGATCTGTAAAAGCAGCAAAGAGTCCTGTGGCACTTTATAGACTAACAGACATTTTGGAGCATGAGCTTTCGTGGGTGAATACATGCATCCGACGAAGTGGGTATTCACCCATGAAAGCTCATGCTCCAATACGTCTGTTAGTCTATAAGGTGCCACAGGACTCTTTGCAACATTAGGGCCCAAACCAGTAGTCCAGCCTGCTCAGTTAAAGAGTTGTGGGTCCAGTCCTGCTTCCACTGACTCCAGTGGTGCAAGATCAGACCTACTGTGAACATACTCAGTGCTTTCCTGCTAGGATAACAACATTCCTTTGCTTTCTCATCTTTTCACCACTATCTGTTTATAAAATTGTGAATTTCATAGTGAAAACATGCAGTTAGGTTCTAGTGTGTCCAACCCCATAGAAACACCTGAGAGAGACCTGGGTTCTATTCCCAGCTCTGCTACTGGCCTGCTGGGTGTCCTGGGGTAAGTCACTTCCCTTTTCTATCCCTCAGTTCCCCCATCTATAAATCATGGATAATGATACTGGCCTCCTTTTTAAAGCACTTTGAGAGCTCCAGATAAAAAAAGCACAACATAAGAGCTAGGTATTCTTATTCTTATTATTTGAGAGGAAGATTAGACAGGCAACCCAAATAAAACATATGTGCATGCTGGGATGAGTACATGATGGCAGTTGGAGTTATTCACCAATGTTGGGGGTGCTCTTCGCACTGTTAAATACATGATTTCAGTTCAAAAGGTGGTTTTGACACCTGATCGGCAGGAAAATAAATTATATATAAAAAAACCCAGAAACCCCAACAGCGCCATGGGGAACTCTGCCTATTTTTGATATATGTAAGAGAAGAGGCTGCTCCTCCCTGAGAGATTGCTGCTTTACAAATGTGATGGTGGAATAGGTTGCTCCACATAATCTGCATATCCAAATGGGAAGGGGGTCACCAGGGACGGCTCCAGGCACCAGCATGCCAAGCATGTGCTTGGGGCAGCAAGCCGCGGGGGGTGCTTTGCCGGTCGCCGTGAGGGCGGCAGGCAGGCTGCCTTCGGCGGCATGTCTGCAGAGGGTCCGCTGGTCCTGTGGCTTCGGCGGACCTCCCACAGGCTGCCGCCAAAGGCAGCCTGCCTGCCATGCTTGGGGCGGCAAAATGCCTAAAGCTGCCCCTGGGGGTCAGGCACCAGCAGCCTTCCCCCAGGGGTCTTAATTGCAGCAGAGCTTGTTATTTCATACCCAGGAAAAATCTTTCCATTATAAATAAGATTCCACTGTAAAAAGAGTGCAAAATAGCCCATCTGCTTAACCATGGGAACTTGTCTTCACTTTACCTCCTGCCGTTGCATTGTGGACTGGCAGCTACATTAGGATTTCTGGGAATTGCCATTTTCACTTCTGATGGGAAATAGCTACTGGTATTGTAAGTCTGGCTCCTCTTCCCTCCGCACTGCAAGCAGCTGTAGCAAAGTCCGGGGAATTCCTCCTTACTCTTCACCACACAAGGTAGCGGCAGCTTCCATATGGTAATCTCCTGGGAGTGTGCCCAATGTTTAACACCTTGGTGCTGGATATCCCCAAAGGAATTAGCACAGTGGAACCAAACTGGAGTGAAGATAATATTTATAGTCCCTTGAATACACTGAAGCACCTTGGGACTTTCATTCCACCACCCTAAGAGCAGAGTTTCACCTTTACTGAATGCACTGCAAGCAGGTTCCATGGTGTGTTGCTAACCTATGAAAACATTATATTGAAAATTCAGAGATATCTATAGATCTCTCTGATCTATTTGGTTTCCCGTCTCTCTCTAAGAAAAGTACGTAATAGCTAAAAGTTAGGGATTCCAGTGAAACTGTGAGTTCTATTGTACTATATTTGTTCAGTGAGGTTGTAGAGCCCTAACTCTAAGAATACCGGTAGTGGTATATATCTACATTCTAAGAATTCAGGGAGGTGAGGTTTGTATAGAATTAAATCATCCTGTCACATCTAAGAGGCTTCCTGCAGCAAAAGGAAAATGTCTGATACAGAAATAATTGCACGTGTTTCACCAACGACATCATTTCTAAACTGTAGCTTGATAGCACAGCTGGGCAGTTAGTGTAGGGAGCTTAGATCCTTCTGTCATTGCTCATAGATAGGGCCCTAATAAATTCACAGCCATGACAAATGTGTCACAGACAGTGAAATCTGGTCTCCCCCCATGATATCTGGTGTTTTGTGTACTTTTACCCTATACTATATAGGCCGGAGAGTGATGGCTGCTAGCCGGGCACCCAGCTCTGAAGGCAGTGCCCCACCAGCAGTAGCGCAGAAGTAAGGGTGACATAACATACCACCCTTAACTTCTGTGCCGCTGCTGCTGGCGGTGTTGCCTTCAGAGTGGGGCTCTCGGCCAGCAGCAATACCATGACCCCCCTACAATAGTCTTGCGGACCCTCTGCCCACAGTCTCTTTGGGGTTGAAACCCTTACAGTTACAATACTGTGAAATTTCAGATTTAAATATCTGAAATTGTGAAATTTTATGATTTTTAAAGGCCCAGGACTTTGAAATTGACCAAAATGAGGTCCTACTTATAGAATCAGCTCTCTATTATAGAAAATAATACATGCCATTCAGCATACCTCTAAAAGAGATAGCAGGGAGGAGAGCACAGACAAGAAAATTAAGATTTCAGATCCATATTTAGTGTTACTTTTACAGTAATCAGAGTGGGCTAGGTGATTTACAGTGGGATATGGTCCCTGCCCCAAAGAGTTTATAATCTGGTTTGAGATATGATGTGAAAAGTTGGCAGTTTTACTCCCATCCAACATGAATTCATTTTCTACAAATAGTTCCCTTTCCCTGCTTCTTGACTGCATTGTCTGCATGCTCTGCATTATATGTTTATGTGCATTTTAAAAGGAGCAATTCATGCACACAGAACTTCTTACACACATACGTAAGAACAGATTCAGTATCTTTTAACTGGTCTGTAATTAAACTGGACTTCATTTTAGTGTAGCACCCACTTGGAGAGAAGAGGCAGAGGGAAGGAAGTATGTAGAGAAACAAAGAGGATGTGTTCTCTGCTGTAATGTTTTGAAAATATTACATAAGAAGCTAGGATGGCTCAGGTAATAAGATGTAGAACCTCTCAAATCTAAGTCACTGGTTTGTGTCGAGCCCAGTTTTAGTGATCTAAACTGATTACAATCTGAGTGAGTGATTCTTGTGAACTGAATTGATGGCCTTAGGCAAGTTGGCTTTCCATATCACAGAGACCTGCACAGCATATTTGGTGATTGTCTTAACACAGAGGCTAAGGACCAAATGGGCATGAAGACTGACCTGCCCCGTCGCTCCTTATAAATAGTCCCTCTGTGTAAGGGTTGAGACTCATTGGCAGGGTATTGGGGGGGAAGCTGGGACTGTCGGTGCTTGATCTGATTGGTGAATAAAATACTTAAGTCTCCAGGACTGTTAATCCAGCCCCTGCATGAGAAGTAAATAAACTCCATCTGTATAAGTATTGAATATTGTTGCCAGTATTTTCCATACATGTATTTTCCCTTTGTGAATATAACGCTAATCTAGGGACCTAGATAGACAGCCCTGGGCACTGATGTCTTGTTGTACTAAAAACAGTTACAGCAAGGCAGGCCATCGAACACTGTTCACCCACTATGTCTGATTGGCTGACATGGCCTCTTCTGAAACTCCTAGAGCAGGGTACCAGCTAGGAACTGGATTGAACCTGCCTAGCTCATTTCACACAGGACAGTCATCAGATGGTTAAAAGCATGACCATGGCCATATTTGAACAGATGATCTTTATGTCAAAGACTCTATAACGCAGTTCACCCTTTCTGCTACTTCTGCCTCTCACCTGTGCCCTGCTCCTCAGAGGGAGGAGTCTAACCTCACAACTGCTTTGAGAGTTATTGTGTTCTGACTCTTTAGGTATGTCTACACTGCAGTTAGACGCCCATGCCAGCTGTCTCAGGCTTACGGGCCTCGGGCTTACAATTTAACTGCAGTGTAGACATTTGGGCTCAGGCTGCAGCCTGGCATCTAGAACCCTGTGAAGTGGGAGGGTCCCCTTAGTCTGAGCCCAGCAAGCCCAAGTCGTAGGTGTCTAACTGTAGTGTAGACATACCAATAGTTGTCTACGTAACAAGTCTCAGTCATGTGTTAGGGGTTGTTATAAAAGTGGATGGGTAGGGTTCTGTGGCCTGCTTTGTGCAGGAGGTCAGACTAGATGATCATATTGGTCCCTTCTGACCTACGAGTCTATGAGTCTGGTGACGAGGGTGCTCCTTGAGTGCACTCCTATGCACTCACTCAAGGCCAGATCACCATATAGCCTTGCTGGTGTGTACTCTGGTGGAACTACAAGGTCGTTTACGGTATGATATTAAACTCTGTGGGCTGTGTCTGGCTCTGTGAAGCGCAGCATTTATCAATGTAGATCTTGGAAAATTCCCTGTTATGTTTCCATGTACATTTACAATAGCTAACTTCAACACTAGATGTTATTTCTTTTTTAAAGGATAGGATCAAGGCTTAAAGGTGTAATTATATTAATCCACGTTTCTGATATAAGTGCCACTTTTAAACCTGTCACTTGCTTGTTTGGATTGTAGTTTTATGGAGCAAAGTCAGTTATTCAGGTTGTGGCCCATTGGGAACTAGAATTGCAATTTCAGTTCTCCTGAGACAGACCTATTTCACGTCAGCAAGGCTCTGCTTAGAAGTAGTAGCATGTTTAAGCGAAACTAAAAGAATGGTATATGTTTTATATATTGTGTTATTTACAAAAAGAATGTGCTTCCTTGAAGTCAAAGTTGCAGTCAGCAGAAGGTGGGAGATTCAGTTAATTTATACAATAAGTAGTAATATTATACAAAAAGGCACATTCAGCTCAGGAGGAACTGACACTGTGGTAAGCAAAAGCGAGATGATCCAATAGTTTTTTTTTCTAATGAGAGGCTAGAGGGGAGTTTCCAGGTCACAGACAAGACCAGTCACAGGGAAACTCTCACTGCAATTAGACACCAGCAAAACCTTATTATCAAAAATAGGCCAGGAATCTATGGGGAACTCTTTAAGTTTGAAAGACCTAAGCAAAGTTTTTAGTATTGGGGAAAGCATATACTGGTAGAAAACAATGGTTAAATGTATTCTTCCTATTGACTCCAGATGGAACAGAACCAGCCCCTTTGCGCTTTGACTAGGATAGCCTCTTCTATTTATGCTTCTCTGCTAAGCACATCTTTCCTTTCCAAGCTACCCAAAGCAGTTACCCCTCTTGTCCCATAACAAATTCAGGTTCCACCTATGTTTAATTAGATATTGGATAACCTGGATTATTGTAGTAAGCACATCTAGGCCAATGGTCTAGGAAAGCTAATCAATCTTTAAGTCAAAGTTCATGTCGTTCCAATTTTAAACCAAGTGATGGAACGATACCTGTGGAGCATGAAAATTAACATATCCAGAGCATTTTAATAAATAGTTTAAAAAAACTATTCATATCCATTGGTTCATAACATATGTTTGTGATTATAAGGAAAAAAAGATCCGAGTTCTGAGAAACATGTTTAAAAGATTAATTCTGCATCAAGTTTTCGCCTTATTTATATTTTTTATTTTAGTTCTGCCATGTTTGTCATTTATCACACATGTTTAAGGACCAAGAGCATGTATTTTGTCTATACCAAGCTTTAGGCATGCAAGATATTTAATATTTGTAAAAGCATATGATAAATTGAATTTTTAAAGCCCTTATAGCTTTATGACTACTTTCACGGTATGGAAATGAGATGAAGACAAAACGTTTTTAATGATTTGGGCCTATTCTGCACATATCTTTATATTAACAACTCCAATTTAAATTATAGCAGGTTCTTCAGATAAGATTTATTTGCATAAGGAGGAAAAACAAAAAAGAGTAAAGCAACAGTGAGAACAGAGCTCTGTGACTGACAACACATAAATAGGGTGATCTTTATACTTCTAATGTCAGAGCTAGTTTTATGTCTGGCCAGCATTTGAATGCAGTGAAGTTCTGTAGTTTCCTCTGTGTAATACAATATGGGCATGTGTATATACTATATACACCACCAAAGGATTTCTAATGGGTTATGGTTTTTATCACATTTATCTTTACTTATATGATTTGAGACTGAATGCCACAAAGGGCCAGAACTTCTCAATGTAGTAAGCCTAGAAGTCTCTGGTGTGGGACCCTATTCTTAAGAGTACAGAGAAGGGATTTAGGCTAGGTGCAAGGAAGCTGCCAACTCAAAAGACCTCCATGCTCTAGGAATCTATCCTGGTACCAGCATGAGGTTATTAATGAACAGTAGCAGGCCCAGAAGAGCCCACGCAATCTTCACAGCTGCCAAACTTTCACCTCAGTTACAAAACCCCCTTCACTTCCCTAGCTCTCAACTGCCAAAACGTATGAGTTTCCCTGCCCCCTGAAAATTAACCCAGCTTCTTCCTCCCACAGTGTCTGCCGAACACTGCCTACTCACAGAAACCCCACTCTTGTCTCTGGTTGCCAAAACTCTCCCTAGCTCATATTTTCCTTGGTGACAGCAGCCCCAATCCCAATTGTGGAAAGTCTGATAATAACTAGTACCCAAGTGCTTCCTTCACAAACACTTATCCTAGTAAGTGCTCTAGCTAGTAGACTATTGGGTAAAAGGGCACCTCATCTTCCTCCTCCAGCTGTGTTTTGTGTGGGGCCTGATCTGGTAAACATGCTTTAAGGCAGCCTCTGAGCACATCTTTCCAATCAGGTCCCACAGGTGACGTAGGTGAGAAACACCTATTTTGTGAATCCTGCTGGGGGTTAGGCATGAGATAGGTGCTGAACTGCTCAGAGATGTCAGGACTGAGACAGCTGTGTGTGCCCAGTGGCAAAAATTCAGGTGCCGTGGGTACTCTGCCTGTGGAAACCCAGATGCCTAGGGAATTGAGAAAAAGTTTTTTGAGAATCTATAATTTAGATTTAAATGCCCATGTCCCCCTTGTGAATGCCACCTCCAGTGGCTAAACCCTCCTTTCCCTACAGAATACTGTGTGAGTAAGTCTGTTTGAGTACGTCACACAGAACCGTGTAAAAACAAAGCAAGCTCTATCTGAATGTGCTGTATTGTTAATATCTGTTTCATTCACACCTTCAGGTGTGTGTGCATATTTCTTAGCTCCCTCCTCAAATTAGGTCCTCAGCAGTACTTGTGAAACCCCATTGTGTTCAAATTAGTCCTGCACAGATACCTGTCCAACTCCATTGCCATCAAATTCTGCCTTCAGTAAAACCTGTGCAACTCCTGCATTGACTTCAGTGGGTTTGCACAAGTATGAGTAATTGGAACTTGGTTAACAGTTGTGGTTGTGAGACAGAAAATGGAATAGAATTTTCTGCATTGCTATGCTTGCTTTGCAGTGCTGATAGGATGAAGAAACTGTTAATATTGATTTTAGTTACTAAATTCAATAGCTCTGACTTGGAAAATGCAAGGGTCCAGATCCTCAACGGATGTAAACTGGCATAGCTCCAATGATAATCAATGGAGTTAAACCAGTTTACGCCAGCTGAGAATCTGGCCTGAATAGCAGATATCGAAAAAAATTGTGCTTGCCTTACAGTCAGTTTTGGAGCAGAACTGCATGCTACAGGCTGGAGGAAAGAGGGTATGGGCTGACCTATAAAATACCCTGTAATCATGATAGTCAGCAGTTCAACACTGCTGATGGTTTTGAAATGCATAGGGCCCTGGAAGCCAAAATAATAATACAGCTTTGCTGCCAAAGAAGTAAAAGATTGTTTTGCAACAGTTTTCACCTGTAACAATCAAAAGTTTAAACAAACAAACAACAAAAATCTAAAAAAAAATCCTAGACTGAAATCCTGCGCTGATCCAAAGCTGAAATGCACTCAGTGTGAAACTGTGGAAAAATGCAGCTGTATGTTTTGAGACTCCATGGTGGGGCTTTGAACAGTCAGATGAGTGTTGGGAAAAAAAATCTCAGTAGTTTAAAAATAACAGATCTACTGCACGGCAGCCATAAAAGGAAATTTTAGAGAAAGAAATAGAAAATCATGCCAGAGTAGCACATTAGGAACAGCAGTTGTTACACCATATACAAATAGCAGAAAGTGCATGGTCAAATGAAATATATGATGACTTTACTCTTTTACTTTTTTTAATGTTGCAAATATATTCATAATAGTATTCTCCAAATCTTGTCATTATTATAAGCCATTGCCAAATCTTGTTGCTGTTTCTCATCTCTCCAACCAAATCTACAACATGGGTCAAGGTTTTAGCAATTCTAAATGAAATAAACCCAAGAGATTCCCTTCCATCTAAGTATCAGAGGGGTAGCCATGTTAGTCTGGATCTGTAAAAAGCAACAAAGAGTCCTGTGGCACCTTACAGACTAACAGATGTATTGGAGCATAAGCTTTCATGGGTGAATCCCCACTTCGTGTGCATCTGACAAAGTGGGTATTCACCCACGAAAGCTCATGCTCCAATATGTCTGTTAGTCTATAAGGTGCCACAGGACTCTTTGTTCCTTCCTTCTAAACAATTGCATTCTTCATAAGGGCATCTGTGATAGGAAGAGCTTGAATGGTGAACATTTAACAGTCAGTGTTCTCCTCTTCTTTTGTTCAGTCTTCATATCTTTTGTATATATTAAGCTACTTAATTTATTTTAGTAGAACAGGAGTACTTGTGGCACCTTAGAGACTAACACATTTATTTGAGCATAAGCTTTTGTGGGCTACAGCCCACTTCATTGGATGCATAGAATGAAACACATACTGAGGAGATATACACATACAGAGAACATGAAAAGGTGGGAGTTAGGGTTATGGAGTTAGCCACGTGGTGTCACCGCTCACCCAACTCCGGCCACACAGAGCTGCCCCGAGTGGACATCATGGACATCACAACTTTTCTGGCAAAACTGGGCATCTGTCCCATTTTGTCTTGCCCAGCGTTCCCTTGCATCCCCCTAGAACAAGAGCAAATTGGACAAATGCCCAGTTTTCCCAAAAAAGTCATGACCCCTGGGACAGAGGACTGTCCTGGCCAAAACAGAATGTATGGTCACCCTACATATACTACTGCAGCTCTAGGCTGCATAGATCTGATCATCCACACTGCCTTACAGCTTGGGGAGTCATTCTTTTTATTTTTATTATTAAAAAGGCAGTGTATATTCTTTTAAAGGATAGGGAATCATGAGTCTAGCGTAACTATATAAAGGGCAGCCTTCACAGGCTATGTATGACTTTAGTGACAGCTCTTAACAAGAGAGGCTGAGTGAGGTATATGCATGGTAGAACAGCTGTTTCTAGGAGCCCTGGCAAGTAAGAGTGGCTGGGTAATTTGAGAAACATTTTGTTTTTTCTATATGTGCAAGGATTTTTTTTGAATTGCTCGACTTTCTTCAAGTTGACCTTTAAAGTGATCTCCCTTGCCCCAGAGGTGAAACTTACCTGCATGACTACAACTGGGACAGTCTCTGGAAAGTTTTGCCCAAGCCAATGGTGGGGAGCCCTTCAAAGCAAGTTTACAGATATCTATTCAAACTGCATGTTCAGATTCTCAGATACATCCCTCAAAGGATTTCCCCTCACTCTGGCTTTGAGAATCTCTATTAGTCTCTGTCATTGTAGAGCACAGGACCACTGCAGAGTTACTATAGGCCAGAGGTCGGCAATCTTTCAGAAGTGGTGTGCTGAGTCTTCATTTATTCACTCTAATTTAAGGTGTCGTGTGCCAGTAACACATTTTAACATTTTTAGAAGGTCTCTTTCTATAAGTCTATAATATATAACTAAACTATTGTTGTATGTAAAGAAAATAAGGTTTTTAACATGTTTAAGAAGCTTCATTTAAAATTAAATTAAAATGCAGAGACCCCCCGGACCAGTGGACAGGACCCAGGCAGTGTGAGTGCCACTGAAATCAGCTCGCGTACAGCCTTCGGCACTCGTGCCATAGGTTGCCTACCCCTGCTATAGGCAATCTGCCACATTGGTTTATTTTTGCCTGGAGAAGGCCCTTTCTTTCCCAAATTTGAGCAGAACTTTAATTTTGGCCAATCAGCCAGCCATTGCCAGATGAGCAGAGAATTGTTTCATTTTTATATCTACAGGAGAAAAAGCTCAATTATTTTGAGGGGAATCCTTTATGGCAATGCTTAAATGAAAGATTTTGATCATCCCGTGCAGTAGCTCACAGCAAACGAAGCATTTTCACAAAATGTAATTGCCCAGATCCTCAGTTGATGTAAATTGGCATAGCCCTAGTGAGGTCACTGAAGCGGTGCTGATTTACACCAGTAGAGGGTTTGGCCCATTATTAAATTTTAAATACATGCAAGAGTTATCACAGTGCAGATTAATAATTTCCGCCCTGTGTAATAATCATTGCTTTACACTGTGACAAACAGTTGTTTACAGAGATTCATGTTGCTCAGAAAGATCTTTTAAAGCTTTTCTTTATGAGCATTTATTTTGCTATAAATGAAAATTAAAATGGAATTTTGGTGCTGCTGCTGGTGCTTTTGTCTGATGTGTTATATCACTCATTTTGGACACAGAATGTGATATCTCAGGAAAATAACTTCCATTTAGTCCGTGCCAATCTGTCACATTCAGTGATTTTTTTCCCCCTTCTCAATGTTGAGATAAAAAACATTTCCTAACCTCTGTCTTATATATGCAAGGCACATCAGCCAAAAGCCTTTTTCCAAAAGGATTAGAGAGGTACTTGTATCATGGAAAAAAACGTAGTATCTGGATATGTATCAAATAAAGAGAGGAGATGCAGTGGATCATACTTAATAGAACACTTAACTGGTTCAGACTAGCCTAAAGCTTATGTTAATTGAACCATGTCAAGCATGTTGGGTGTGCAGTTAAATACACGTAAGCATAGTGTTCTTTACTTTGTAAGCAATAACATGGACTGCTTATGCAGTCTCATTGAGAGTTACACACACACCATAGATACTCTAAGAAGTAACTATATTAACTGTTGTTTTGAAGAAGACATACCCTAGTCTCTAATACATTGACTAGAAAATAAATGTTTGGCTGGCCCTCAGCCTCTAAATATAGTCAAAGATGACCATGGGCATTCTTCTCTCAGTTCAGGCCTCATACTTTTGAGGGATTTTTCAGGCTGTCAGGATTTCAGCCATATGCATCTTCCTTTTATGGAATCCAAATGCTGATGTCTGAATTACTTTCAATACTACCTCCTGCAATCTAGAGGCCTAATCTTGACCAGCACTGCGGTCCAGATCCTTAAAGGTATTTAGGTGCCTCAGCTCCCCTGGGATGTAAATGGAAATTTCAAGTTCTTAGCACTTACCCAGTTCAGCCCCTTAGTTTGCAATATGTAAGTCCGACTTATTAAAACCACGATGGTAGACAAGCTGAAGCAAAGTTTGAGCTTCATGAGCTCAGGCTGAAGTTAACAGTTTATAATCCTGGCTGAAATGTGCAGCCTGAATATTGGGCCTGATTCTCTTCTCACTTACACCAAAATAGATCAGCAATAACTCTACTTTTGTTACTAGAGATGCGTTAGAGCAAGACTGCTAGTGAGAATAGAATAAAGCCCATTATGTTTATATTAAATCAAAATGATTTCGTTTAAAAAAATAATTTTGCAAACATTTTCCTGGCTCTTTTAAAATTATTTTTTTCTCATGGGCATACAGACAGTGCTTGTGATAGGGTGTGCCCATAACACAATAACAATCAGTACAGTTAATATACACACAAGCTGGAATTGTCATCAAATTATGCTGATCCTTTGTTTCATTAAATTTATGGGGTTAACTACGGTAATTCTTAGTGTATCCAATGCAATTTTACCCGAAATTTTGATACTTTTGAAATTAGCAAGAAAAAGTTTGATACAGAGGGCAAAAATATTGTTATTTATTACATTTCTTTTGATAGGGTATAAACCAAGAACAACTTTCCATTTCTATTGTGTGGAAATTTAGTCCCTGATCTTGCATTGTAATCTTTGAGGTGTACTGCTGCACCTGAGTGAAGTCCAGCTGAGTTCAGTGGGGCCCATCACAGGTGCAGCAGCCCACAGGTATGGATCAGAAAGCATTGGGGATTGGGGCCTTAGATTGTTTAAATTCATAACCTCTTGCTGTGGGAGTCATCAGAGAGGTAGACATAGCCTCATAGCAACCAGGCAGGTTGCATTTGAGCATTATGTCCTGTGTACTTTGTATACATTTCACCAGCACCAAGGAGAGTTAGCTAAAAAGGCATGAACCTGCAAGAGGCTAAACACCTCTGAAGAATATCCAGAACTCCCACTGAATTCAATTTCTCCAACAAACTGAATTGAAATTATTTTTGATGACAATGGAGGGGCAGGTTTGGGGTCACTCTGCATTTCTCAAAAGGTTTGGGCACAATGTGAGAGGTATTTAATGTTGGATAATACAGTGTATACACTAAACCGTATATGATCATGGCTATAAGGAGACCGTGTGAAATTGAGGTACATGAGACATAAGTTAGTGTCATTTTTCTCTCAACAAATTTATGTTATGCACAACTTGGTGGGCACCAGCACTTTTGGAGTTTGCATCTGGCGGTTACCCCATAGTAAACATGTCCATGCAAAAATGTATAAAGAAGTGTACCAGGTTTTTACAGTAGGAACAGATAAGTTTAGTTCTTTCATGTCCATTTACAGTAAGTAAGGCCCCCCCCCCGTCCCCCAATGGAAGAGATCTCAAAATACTCTTCTCCAGGCTTGTTTTTGTACAGTATTCCACCAAATTATTATATACTATAGATCAGGGAAAGTACTTTTAGCTTTGCTAAGAAAAACAGGCAAGTGAAGCTAACTTGTATGGAACATTCAGGTAGAGTCTAATTTCCAGTTTGTACTAAAAACAGATTCTCTTTTTCCATTATTTAAAATTACTCAGCTGCTGTCTGAAAGAAAACAGAGAAGGCGATTGAACACAGCCTTGGTAATTGAACTAGCTCTTTTATCAAAGGCTGTTTCATACTAAATGTTGTCCTAGTTTTTCCTGTACTAATTACTACAAAGATCCCATTCACAGTTAATGGAATTCCAACTAATAAGAGTTGGAGTGGGAGGGGAGGCAGTCAAAGGAGCAACACATTAGTTTACTATTAGTAGTAACACATGAGTATTTGCATACATTTTAATGTTTTCTTGTATCTAACAAACCTATCATTTTATGCTTTTTATCTGCATTTGGCCATTCCCAATTTGACAGTTTTATTGGGTTATTTTTAAAACTTCTGACTACTTCTCTGTAAACACACTGTGAGTAAGAGTGTGTGTGGGCAAACTGAAGTTCAAAGGGTTCATTTACTGAAGAGAAGGTTCAGCCTAGTTACTCCAGATGTACACAAGTGTAACTGAGAGAATAATCTGGCCTCACGTCTCTAATATAGAGGATATTTTTTCTGCTCTAAATCTTTAATTTTCCAAGTACAGACAAAGGCACAGGTTGCTAGGTATTCTCATTACACCTTATCTAAACATATTGATCAGTTTCTCCAAACTCTTATCTGTTTGTTCAGCAATGAGTCAGTTTCATTCACCCTATGATTGTACAGTAGCTGAATGGATACTACAATATGAATTGTATTAATGGGCCATTTAAAACCTTATGACACCTTGATTGAATCCTCTTTTATTTTTCTAAGAGGTTAAAAAGCTATGTGTTTGACATCAGCAGCCTTTTTAATCCATTAAGTCAGTGTGATGGACAGAACATGAAAAAAGTAATCTCTATGCAATAGGGCAGCATAATCTATAAATATAATAAATGTATGCTGTGATCATTGTGTGTGCGCATACACAAGTAAAATGCAGACTGGAAAATTTATGATACAAAAGGTAAATCTCAAAACAGTCAGAAGATGCTTTCAGTTCTGAAACTCAGATTTGATTCTCCCATCACCTAATTTTTCCAAATAAACAGAGAATATTTTCAAAGATAAAATACCCTTAATTAGTGTCCCTTGGTAGAATCTTATAATGGACTGATACCTATAGTTAAAATATTATTTTTCATGCATAACACAATGCATTTGAGAACTACTGCATTTTCACCATTTTTATACTGGTAGAACTGATTGTCCCTGATCTTCTGCTGTTAACACTGCCTGACTGATGCAAAGCAGCCTTTAAATCAGCATATCCAGCATTACTGTGTGGCATACGACTGGCATAGTGGTCCCTTTTCTTTCCACATGCTCCCTGTCGTGGGTATATGGGATGTGGCTGGGAAAAAGCATGGCCCGGGCTCCCCTAAGTCACTGAGGTCACCAGTGGCCATCATGGTGATTGGGGACCAGACCAGCATACAGTGGTCCCGTGATCTAATGAGCGCAACGTTCTTTTTAATTCCATCTTTGTCACCCCACCCTTCAATGCACTCCTCTGCCTCATTTTCGGATTAGGACCATTGATTTTAGTGGAATTACTTCTGATTTACACTATTGTGAAATTAAAATCAGGGGCATTGTTTTGAATCAAGCCAAAATTAGGACAGACTTACTTATGCATTGAGCAGCATGTACCGACTGGAAATATTTAATCTTTGTAAACACTACTCTATACTAAACATTGATCAGAGAAGACCTGAGTGCACAGTAAGTTTGTGGCATACAGCAAAAGCCTCATTTTGGAGAATCAGTATGATGTTTTTACCCTACTTTATATCATGAACTAGTTCGAAGAATTCTTTTTTGTGTTTAAGGGCTGGATTCAATTAAAACTTCTGGAGCAAGTTACACAGCCTTCCACAATCTAAAATGTTGGGCAGACTTTTTTTTAATTGAGTCCAGCTGAGTGGCTCTAATATTGTTAACAATGATACTTCCTCCCCTCAAAATAGTATAGCATTTTAAGTAGCTAAAATGCATGTGGGTCCAATATAATCTTGTCCCATCCTCATTCCTGCTGTGTGGGTTTCCCCTTTTTTAACACAATGTGCTATATAAGTAGCAAACAATTGTGAATATAAATATTGTTTGTTACTTGCTTACATGACATACGTAAACCTTGCAGGAGGTTCAATGGTATTTGTTTCTAGCTTAATTAATTTTTATAGTTTTGTTTTTTTAATTCAGTGCTCACGAAAGATGTGAGATTAGCAACCCTGACCAGGTGACATGGGAAGAGACAAGATGGATCTCTAAAAAGAGGGCGTTAACCTCACATACCTTTAGTGCTCCCAGATGAACTGGAAGTCTGATGGCGGCAGGCAGACAAGACTCAGAACCAGAAAGTAAGGCATGAGGATTGGCCACACTACGGGCTAGTCTACACTAGAAGTGCTACAGCAGCACAGCCGCATCAGTGCAGCTGAGCTGCGATAGCACATTTGGTGAGGGTGTTCTAAACTGACAGGAGAGAGCTCTCCTGTTGACTTAATTACTCTACTTCTGTGAGAAGCAGTAGCTATGTCGATGGGAGAAGCTCTCCCACTGGCATAGCGCTGCCTACCCTGGCGCTCAGGTCAGTGTAACTTACATCGCTCAGAAGTGTGGATTGTTCACACACCTGAGCAACATAAGTTGTACCAAAGTAGTAGTATAGACAAGCCCTTAGATGCTTGGGCAGGCACAAGCCATCAAAACTAGGGAAATGGTAATGATTGCAAATGGCAATGTTGTCTGCTGGCTAAAACAGGAGACTGAGTGTCAGGGCTGCAGGGTTCTAGTTCAAATTTTGCCACTGAATTACCAGGTGACCTTGGGCAAGTCACTTAACCAACCTCTTTGGGCCGCTGTCTCCCTGCAAGTAAAATGAGTAAATAACTTCCCATAACTGCCTAGGTGTTGTGAAGACTAAATAATTTATCTTTACCAAGGATATTAGTATTCTTAGATAAAAGGTGCTAGGAAATTATTTGTAAGGACACAGCTAAGCAGGGCCGCCCAGAGGATTCAGGGGGCCTGGGGTCCTCGGCAGCGGGAGGCCCCCTCTTCGGTGGTAATTCGGCAGCGGGGGGTCCTTCCACTCCGGGACCCACCGCCAAAGTGTCCCGAAGACCTGCGGCAGGGGGCCCCTGCCGCCAAGTTACCGCCGAAGACCCAGCAGAAGGACCCCCTGCTGCCGAATTACTGCCAAAGACCCAGAGTGGAAGAAGCTCTGGGGGCCCGGGCCCCATGAGAGTTTTCTGGGGCCCCCGGAGCAAGGGAAGGACCCCACTCCAGGGGCCCTGAAAAACTCTCATGGGGGCCCCTGTGGGGCCCAGGGCAAATTGCCCCCCCCCCCCCCCAGGTGGCCATGCAGTTAAGACCCACTTTGTAGTGGTTTCTTTCTTATACCATTTCCCTCAGCGTCTAAGTGCTTTCATGCTATTCTGTTCAAATGTTTCTCAATGCCGCAAGGACATTTAGTTGTAAATTAGTTGGTTTTTGTTTCTTATTAATCCTCAATCAGGGCCTGATCCAGAGTGCATTGAAATTAGTGGGAGTCTTCCATTGACTTCAATGGGTTTTGGAACTGGCCAACATTACATTGTTTTTCTGTGGTCTTCATTCAATGGTTTAAAATGTGTTACATCCGTTTTACTAATATTAAAGTTTATCAGCTGCTCTTTTCCTCCTCCTTTATTTCTCTATTGTTGGATGATTTTCTTGCACCTCCACCCCAACATACATTCTGCAGAACTGGCCATCTACATTACACTACTCTATATCCTCCTCCTCTCATTGTGAAGTCAAATTTAACCAACAATATTACGGCAGGAAAATCAGTGCGGTGAGAACTGTTTTTATTTACAAATCTAGAGTTATGATCACTCCGCACCAGTATGTACCAACTACAACACTAGCAGAGCTGAGAATGAGTCATTTTTTTTAACATTGCTCATACAACATAGAAGTCTTAGAAAATACCCACATAATTTGCTTACACTTTTAAGTGCAGCTCCTGGAAGGGGGAGGGCAACTTATGCGATGTACAGGTTGCAAATGTTGCCCACATGACAACTGGAAAGCACAACAGTCCACATCAGAGGAAATATGCAAAAACAAGGACAGAAACATGGGGCCCAATCTTGCTAACACTTACTACATATACTGCTGCACAGATAGTCTACTGAAGACAAGAAAACTTATCCATGATAGTTAGCACTAAGCTCAGTGGTAAGTGATTGCAGGATCAAGCTCAATGGATATAATAGTTCTTCACCCATGCAATATTAGATCAGATTAACATCTTGTCATGTACTAGTGGTTATCTGCATATTGATATAGCTGATGACTTTGTCTAGAATAAGCAGAAAATGAGTCCAAGATGTGAATCTCAAAATACCCAGAATCCCTCTGTCTCTCTCTCCATCAATGTGACGTAACCCACATGTTTTGAACAACAACGACAGATCAAAGGAACCATGAGTGATTTAGCAGTGCAGAATGGAATAATATTTTGCTTTAGAGAAACACAGTGGCTATATTTACAAGGTAAGTATTGCCAAGGGAGTCCAAGGCTGTGCTTGCTTACTAAATTTGGTCCAACTCAGGGATTTCACCAAATGCAAATAAAAGTGAACAATATGTGTGACTCAATATATCCGCTATACTTTGTGCTCTTAGAAGGGTGGTATAGCTGACCTTTTAAAGTGATACTTTAAAACCACATTGTTATGATCATCAGAAGACTTTGTGTTCGTTTTAGAATACAATATTTGGACCCAATCCCACTGAATAGTCTCAGATATTGTTTTAAGACACAGTTCTCAACTATTTTATAACATACATCTCCCAGTCAGAAAGTAGGAATGCTGTGCTTCTATTTACATAAGCATAGGGTGAGACAGTAGTGTGCTCTCATTTCTTTCAAGCCTGTTGCACACCTCTGGAATACTGAAAACTAAGAATTATGTGAAATTGACCAAAATAGGTATTACCAGTTTTTGTGAATCCTTCCTGAGTGCCAAAAATAGTCTCCAAGAGCAATACAAGAAGATAAGTATGTATTACTCTTAAACCTCGACTTCCCCCAGTAAAAGCTAGTTTGCTCTCAGTGTGACTCGCTTAAATCCACTGTAACTCTATTGACTTCAATGGGGTTACATCAGATTTACAGTACTGTAACAGAGCATAGTCTGGTATCAGATTTGTACAATCGGTTGCATAAAAGACAGTGCAGAAGACTTGACCATATTAACTTACACTTATATTCTACTATGATGATAACAACACTGATGCAGATAACACTAGCATAACTTATAGGATATCTCAAATTATGTGTCCATAAGACTGTAAGATTTACCAGGGTCATCGCTCTAATGATAATGAGGAAGGTGATTGTTCTAGGCAGACATTTCCTCCTCATCCCCTATCAGTTAAGCCAAAAACAAACGGGCAAAAAAAGTTAAAGGAAATTATGCAGTGTACCTTCATAAAAAGTTCTCATTAGTTGAACTAGTAAAAATGAATACCCAGGGCATGATTCTCCCCTGCTTCGCACACTGGCATAGAAATTGTCACCTGTGCAAAGTGGGTGTACAAAAAGCTACCATTCTGAGCAGGTAGTGTTTATACTCACTCTGAACAGGTGTAAATGGATACATAAGGGGCAAGGCAAGGCTGAATAAAACCTACTGTCTTTTGCTCTAAACAGGACTATTATAGTTTGGACCCAACAAAAGTTAAAGTAAAATTTTAATCATCATTAATACTGAGGTTTAGAAATAGGGAATGGGGGAAAGAGTTATGCTTCACAAAATAAAATCATTCTGTCTCAGGTTTGTTGCTTCTTTGGATGCATGTCAGACATGCAGGCGTGGGAATTCCCCAGGTTGCTTGGTGTCAGTTTGCAAATTTGCTCAGTTTCATTTTTCTGACAAATCAGCCTTTTTATAATCATCCCATCTTGAAACTAGAGGGGAAGGGAATGTAGAGGTGAATTGCTAATATCAGTGACTTCTGGAAATTCCCCTTGTACGGTCTCTCATATTTAGTAACTGTACTTTTTCTGTTTTCTTTGTTAAAAAAAAGTTATTTGACAATAAAATAACTTGGTCTATTCTGGTAAAACTGGCTTCACTTACAGTAAGTCTGAGAGTGTCAGTATTAAACAGTACTGGTATTTTTGACCTACTCTTATGAAAAAATACACATTTTATATCTAATATATAAGCAATGTCAGATATGTTTGCATGGTAAAAAGTAAAATATTTTTTTCTTTAAGATATGGTAACCTGGTTTCAAATATTACTTAAAAGTACTATGTAATAATAGTGAGATGTTTTATTTTAAACAATGTTATGAAACCAGTTTTAAAATCTGTTTAATAAATATATTGCCTTGCCATATATGAATTTAAAGCACACCCATCTGGATATGTTTACCAAAATTAAAAATAATCTATGTCTATTATAAGCCAGTTGCCGCCATTACCACCCGCTGGCCCCTTACAAACACCCACCCAGTTACTGACCCAGATCAACAAATATCCAGATTAAACAGATGCATCTTGCTACATACCCAGTTCCTTCCTATACGATACATTGTTTATAATGCAAAATCCGGGAGGCTTTGTATGATTTTAGTTACTAATTTTGTATCAAAGCTTAAAAGGGCTATATTAAAAGAAAAAAGGGTTAAAAACAAATAAAGCTTAAAAAAGAAAATAAGCATGAAACAATAAATAATGGTAAACAGGAAAAAAAGGATAAAGAAAAAAGATTGTATAATCTTCCCATTCTTATATTGTCTGTTTATATCGTAATTTCTTTGGAACAGAATCTCTCTTCTTACATGGCTAGGATTTGCCTGGAACACTTTTGGCGTTATATAAGTAAATAATAAAAAAAATCAAATTTCTAACAAGAGGATGTTGTTTCTTATGTTATAAGCAATAGTAAGTTCGGTAGGATTTTGATGAGAGTAGAGTCAAACCACTGAAATGCCCATTGGGTCAACTGAAACTATGGATATTAAAAAGCCAGTTAGCAAGTAGGCACTTAGCCAATGGATGTTAGATAGGTTGACGTATGCAAACTACTTTATTTCTCCTCGTTTTCATTGGTGTAACAAGACCCCAGAGAACTCTGGTGCAAGAATACGTAAGGGTTGGGGTCTCCTTCCGAATTCTGCCCAAACCCCTCACCCCATAGCCCACAAATAACTTTCCCCCAGCCCTTCAGCCACCACCCCGGGTCCTTCCTGGTCACTCACTGGAGCATTTCCAGCTTAGCGCTCTACTCCCATCCTTCCTATGGTGGCTCCTCCTGAACCCAGCTGTCCAGTGGCTCCGCTTGTTCCCACTTTCACACAGCGTGATGAGTGGCACTACAATCTGGTGCATGGGGTCCACTCAGGATTGGGCTGGCCACTCCCACCCCATGACAGAGGAGCGGCTGGGCCAAACCTGAATGGTGACCCCTGTGTGACAAGTTTCAATTCCACTCAGATTTGGGAGGGTTGAGTGGCATTCTGATCCCAGGCACCAAGTGAAATGCCGGAGCACCATTCCATCTCACTGGGCCTCTGTAACCTCATGGAGTCTGGCATGGCTGCATCACTTGCCCCATTGTAACTAAACCACTGCTCCTTTTCCCAGAGCAGCACATAAAGAAATGTTGTAGCTATAGCAACTGAAACAAGCAATAGTTTGGGTAATGAATTAATAACAGCTCCCGCACTCCATTCCCACCCAATTTTTAACATACCTGTAAAAATACTTCTGTTTTTAAGATGGAAATTCGAACATACAAAAGTTTGGTAGTTCACTCTCAGCTCATCTCTACTTTAACCCTGTCAGTGATTGTGTACAGATGTGTGGCATTCTGTATTTGATCAAATATATTACATTTAAGTGTCTTTTTGTTATCCCACCTTATTGATAATTATAGGGCCTGATTATCCTTTAAGTTACTCAGGTTTTAAACTGACATAACTCCATTGCCTTCGGTGGAGTTGTTCTTAATTTGTACTAGTGTGTGCGAAAAGTAACCGGAGTACCCACAGAGTTTTATTTTATCAGTCTCCCTGTACCTACAGGTGCACACAGTATAAATGGTGAGATAGCCTTCCTTGTAAATGGTTAATCATAGTCAAAGAAAGCCAACAATGTTTTGTTCTCTGCACCATTGCTAATGGGGAAGAAGGAGAAAGACTTAATAAAATAAATACATCTTTTGTTTTAAATTCTTTGGAACAATTCTGTCTGGCAGATCTTCCACCCTCCCTCCATTCAGTTTTTCTTTGTTATTTCCCTAATTAAATCTGCAGTGCCCCCATCAAATTGTTGTCCATTTGAGGTCATAAATAGCTTCTGTTCTAATGAAATATGAATTGTGTTCATTAATTGAATTGTATAGTTAATATATGTTGTGAGGGTACTGGCTCTACATTGATTCTTAATATACAGTGAACATTTTGTCAGGCTAGGGAATGTGTGGACACACAAAATGTTTTTGATCATTCTTTGCCATACAGTAGGGTTTGATTAAAAACTGAAGATTTTAGGAACTATTTATTAAAGACAAGAATTGCATAATCTAACAAGGGCAACTTCTACCAGACATGAGCTCAGCTCTTTAATGGTTTAGGGCCAAGTCAAGGTCCCATGTAAAACCCAAGTAAATTGGTTTTATGCATGGGAACGGTACAAGCTTTGAAAAGGTAGGACTCCTCCAGGAACTATACAGAATGCCTGCAAAGCCCTCTCCATAGTTGCAGCCTGCTATCCATGTGTTATTGGCCAACTGGTCCTCAGAATCACACACCCACTGCCGATAGGCTGGATTCGCAAAGAAATTAGGCATGGTGATGGCATCTAGAAAAGCACTGTGATTCACAAAGCCTAAGTTAGGTGCCTAGGCTCCCTATACAGACAATGAGGGGAGATAATCACCTCAGAATGGGATTCAAAAAGGCCAGCACACGAGACAGTTCCTCACCTAATCTAGCCAATGAGAGATGCCCGTTCACTCTCTCCTGTTGAAGCTATTCCACTGTGGCTACATAAAGTAAAAATTGTTGGGTGGAGGAAGGGGGAAAGAGAGAATGAATGAACGCAAGTAGGAGAAGGATGCTGTAAGGTGGTGGGTAGAGCACACAGGAGGTGAGAGCCCCAGCATCCAGTTCCCCTGTGCCAATGACTTATTTAAATAAGCCAGTGGAACAGCTTCAAAGAGTGAAAACTGAGAGAGCCCCACCTCAGAATATCCTAAAGCCCAGTGATTAGAGCACTCACCTGAGACGTGGCAGAGCCCTGTCAAATCCTTTCTCCTGCTCAGGTGAAGGAGGGACTTGAACCCATGTCCCTAGAGGGGCCCTATCTGGGAGGTGAGCTATAAGCACCAAACTGGGGCCTGCATGCACATTAGATGGAGGAACACCTGCTCTTCCCCTGGCTTGTGTATCTCATTGGGGTGGGATACAGTGCACATGCTCAAAGGCAGAAACATAGGGAACTTTCACTGCAAAAATTAAGACGTGAGTGTGTTTAGGCACCTGCAGGACTCAAGGGCAGCTAAGCAGAGGTTTTGTGAATCCCAGTGGGGCCTGATTCTGGAATTCAGATATCTAAAGTGGAAATTAGGCACCTAACTTCTTTTGTAAGTCTAATCCCATGTGCCTATAAAGCCCCATTCAGAGTTGTGCTGGAGAGGATGCTCTGCCTGGCCTCTTCAGCAATGACCCCTTAAGGGCCTGACCCAAAGCCTACTGAGACAATAGGAATCTTCCACTGGCATCAGTGGACTGTAGATCAGGCCCTTAATGAAGACCCTGGCCATCGACTCAAACGTACAGGATGGATATAGCAAAAGTCCAGCTAGTGACCAGTGGACTCTGCTGATTAGTTAAATAATTTCTAGTAGATAGTCACCAGCTGGCAAAAAAAAAGTCATTAGGAACTGAATTTTATTTCTTTAATGTTCTTGATGTCTGGTCTACCTCCCACTACACTAATATTTAGTGTGTTTTAGTTTTGCCTCTAGGTTTTGTTTACAGAAAAACTGTTTTGGGTACTGTACAAAAGCTGATTTATATTCTAAATCCGACTATAATCCTCCCTAGGCCATTCTGTAAGGTGGCAGGTGTTGACAGGCATCTATTGTTCTGTCATTAAATGGCATATACATGGCTTGAAAGGATAAAATAAGTCATTTAGGACTAGGCCACAAGAACAGTCCTGTAACATTCCGGTGAATTCACCAGACACCTAAGAGACTGAAGAATATTTGAGAAAAGTAATGACAATTTTTTCTCATTATTTTGTGTATTCTTAGAGTCTAAAGTAAGATGATACACAAATGTGGCTCAGACTTTTATTTTCTAAAGTAACCAAGTGCAGGAATATAAAGTTAGATAAAGTAAAAGATGAGCAAAAATTGATTTGCTGTGAGCAACCTATTTCTGTAGTGACTGTGGAAGGAAGAATACTTGCCCCAGCTCTGAACATGGAGGGATCTCAACCCGCGTGTGCGGGGGTGTGATGAACTTCCCCGGGGTGCATTCTGGAATTGCGGTACTGCTGAGCCCTCTGTCTTACCAGCCTAGGTCACTCTCTGTCACTGTGATGCCGTGACAAGCTGCAGACCTCTCCCAGTCCTGCACTCACACAGATATTTACAGGCAGGGACATACTCAGCTGAGGTCCATGAATGCTTTTGCCAGTCATCCAGGAACCAACAATAGAGAGGTTTCAGCTAATTCCCGCCCAGATCTCCAGCCTAGGACCCCAGAGCTGTACCATCTTGCCCTGGTCAAAAGCCTGACCACTGTAAGTTTATTACCCAGTTTGCCCCTCCCTCAGTGTGGAGAGGACAATGCATCAGCCCCTGGTCCCGAGCAGATTGCCCTTGCACTTCAAACAACACTGTTGTAGGTAAAAAATATAAAACAGATTTATTAACTACAGAAAGCTAGATTTTAAGTGATTATAAGTAATAGTGTACAGATCAAAGTTGGTTACCTCAGAAATAAAACAAAATTGCAATCAGGTCTATACACTAGACAGGATTTGAATCAAGCAGTGTCTCACCCTGATAATACAGTCCACCAATCTTCCATACACAGGCTACAAATCCCTTCAGCCTGGGACCACCTCCCTAGTCCAGCCTTTGTTCCTAAGATGTTTCCAGATGTTGAGTTATGGGGAGAGTGAGGCCAACTGATGATGTCACTTCCCCCTTTTATAGTTTCTTCCATGTGGAGGGAACTTCATTGTTCCAAGCAAAGACTCCAACACTGTCAGTGGAAAAGTACAGCACAAGATAGAGACCAGAATTACACGATCTGATCACATGCCCTTGCATACTTTGATGAGTCACAGCAGGGGCCATTACTTATATTCTGGCTAGAACATTCACAAGGAAGTCCATTGGGTGGGGATGGTCTTAGAAGAAGCTTTATTGTGTTTCTTAATGGGACATTATCTTGAATGGTTCATTCACATTGTGCTGGCTAACATGGATGTAAACTACTTTGTGGGTGTTACCTAGGAACAAACGCATTTGAAATACTGGTACACAGTCAATATTCATAACTTTAGATACAAAAATTATACATGCATACAAATGGGGTAATCATATTCAGCAAATAATAACTTACCTTACATGATATACTTTGTATAAAACATATAATCATATCGCTATGGTAAATATGAAGGTGCCAGGGTATTGCATTGGGGTACGGAATGTCACGGGAGGGGGAGAGGAGGGTTAACAAATCCGACTGACTAGCCCCAGGGTTGGTGTAAGTAAGGCCCAGATCCTCTGCAATATTAAGTCTCTAAATATCTTTGAGGATCTGGGCATAAGGACTTGACACAAACTCACACAGGAACTCGGAAACATGTAACACTAGGAACACATGCCGCATCTTCTGACAATAGGATTTCCAATCCATTCCCATCATCACTGTCTTTGCATCTTCTGACCCGAGAATCTCAGAGTGAACACTGACTAAAGTCCCTGTCTGCATCAGGTGTGAGAGGCGGATAAGAGGGGTGGGCGTCTGAAAGAAATGGTTTGGTGAGAGTAAGGCTGATAAAGTGATAATGGCGGGCAAGTGACTGAGAGTGAAAGTAGTGGGTAAGGTGTGAGAGTTGAATGACTGGTGGGTTAGTGGTCTGAGAGAGGTGAGTGAAAGTACTGAATGGATGGAGAGAGTTGATTGGGAGGCAGAACTGATCATGAGGGAGAGATTGAGAGCTGTTAACAGTGGCAGATTTATAGCTGGCACCTCTGTGTGCAGAATGTTCTTCTCTTCCATAAATGCCATTTTCAAACTGTTTGCGCATATTTAAAAAAGAGGGGTGCAGCTGGGAAGTAGGTAGACTCACACAGCAGGGCTGGAGCTAGCGTGCTAAAGATAGCAGTGTGCATGTTGTAGCTGGGGCTGCAGCTCAGGCTCTTAAGCCAACCTGGCACCCCGCCCTCCCCCCCGAGGCTTGAGAGCCTGAGGGTACTTCTGCACTACAGGATTATTCTGATTTTACATAAACTGGTTTTGTAAAACAGATTGTATAAAGTCGAGTGCACGTGGCCACACAAAGCACAATAATTCAGTGGTGTGTGTCCATGTACTGAACTTGCATCGATTTCCGGAGTGTTGCACTGTGGGTAGCTATCCCATAGCTATCCCATAGTCCCCGCAGTCTCCCCCTCCCATTGGAATTCCGGGTTGAGATCCCAATGCATGATGGTGCAAAAACAGTGTCACGGGTGATTCTGGGTAAATGTCATCACTCAATACTTCGTGAAAGCAACGGCAGACAATCATTTCGCGCCCTTTTTCCCTGGTAGACGCCATAGCATGGCAACCATGGAGCCCGTTTTGCCTTTTGTCACTGTCACCGTATGTGTACTGGATGCCGCTGACAGAGGCAGTACTGCAGCGCTACACAGCAGCATTCATTTGCCTTTGCAAGGTAGCAGAGACGGTTACCGGTCGTTCTGTACCGTCTGCTGCGCCATTGTAAATTGGCAATGAGATGATGGTTATCAGTCATTCTGTACCGTCTGCTGCTGTCATGGATGCTCCTGGCTGACCTTCGGCCGGGGGCGCAAAGACAAAAATGGGAATGACCCCCCAGGTCATTCCCTCCTTTATGCTGTATCTAAAAATAGAGTCAGTCCTGCCTAGAATATGGAGCAAGTGTACTAGAGAACCAGT